>NC_092808.1:68559805-68687305 GCF_040954645.1 Diabrotica undecimpunctata
TTATAGACTATATTCTGTTGAATAGAGAGCACTAACATCAGCAGAAATAGAAAGCGATCACAAATTGGTATTGTGCCGAATGAAAACACATATATGTGATAATGACTCCACAAGATACCTATTCCAGAAAAGAAGAACCGAAAAAAAACAGAAAAACATATATCACAGAAAGTGATGGAGTCAAAGAAAGCTGGGCAAAAGTTAAGTCTAATATCTTAGCCTCGACCAAGAAAGTTCTTGGTAAAAGAAATATAAATAAAGTGAAGGAAAAATGTAAAGAAAACAAAAAAGCTTACCTGAAATACATGTCAACCAAAACACAAGAGGCATAACATAATTACAAGACAATTAGAAACGAAACACATGCACTTATAAGAAAAATAAAAAATGGTCACTGGGAACGTTTTTCGAAAGAAATGGAACATAATTTTTCTCGTCTGCAAAAGGAAATATAGCGCTTCATCAGACGTCAAAGAACGGAGGTAAAGTAACTAATAGAACTAAAATACATAGAAAATGATACGTGGATTGACTACCTAAAAAAGCTATATACAGGAGAAAAACAAACGACGCTAGAACCGGAAACATCAGAAATTACAACATATAAAGAACTTAATATAAATGTACAGGAAGTTCGGAAAATACTTGAAAACCTGAGGAACAGAAAAGCAGCAGGTAAAGACGGGATACCAAACGAATACTGAAATATTGTGGAGCAGCAATGACAAATGAATGAAAAATTAACAACATTAATTAATAAAATTATAAAACACAATAAAATGCCGGAAGAATGGAGAAGGAGCGAACTAACTCTACTATTTAAAAAAGGAGATAAAAACAGACAAAAAACTACAGAGGTATAAACTTGTTAAATACTACGCTAAAACTTACAACTAAAATTTTACAAGTGCTAATTAATCACAATATAAGTTTAGCAGATGAACAACCGGGTTTTTTTAGTGGTAGATCGTGTACAGATGCAAAATTCGTGATAAAGCAAATTACTGAGAAATCACTGAAGTATAATAGACCAGCATTCCTGTGTCTGATTGACCTAAAGAAAGCGTTTTACAGAGTAAGACTGAAAGATGTAATCCATCTTCTGTATAATAGAGAAGCTCCCCTAAATATTATAAAAACTATCGAAAACATCGACCAAAACAACAAAATTGAAGTCAGAATAGAGGGACAACTTACAGAATCTATATACAGAATGGGAAACAGGGACAACTTACAGAATCTATATACAGAATGGGAAACAAAGAAATTAAAATACTCCGTTACGCAGATGACGCAATATTAATAGCCCAAGATGAAGATAGTTTGCAAAGACTGGTCCACAAATTTAACATAAGAGCAAAAGAATTTAATATGACAATCTCATCTCAGAAAACTAAAACAAAAGTAGTCAGCAAAGGACCACAGATGTAAAATAGAAATTGATGGCATTAGCAGAAACAAGACCCGACACAGCCACAACGCAAAGAATAATGGACGCGGCAGAGATGAGAATACTGAGAAGAATTACAGGAAATACTCTGAGAAATCGAAAAGAAAATGTAACGTATAGTGTATAAATGAATGGATACAAAATAGAAAAAAAGAATGGAATAACCACATAAGTAATGGAAATAAAATACCTGGCATTATGAATTTATTATGACAATTTCATCTCAGAAAACTAAAACAATAGTAGTCAGCAAAGAACCAACTAGATGTAAAATAGAAATTGATGGCATCAGTATTGCACAAATAATGGAAATAAAATACCTGGGAATTACACTGTCTAGCTACGGAGACCTGGACAAAGAAGTGAAAGATCAAGTACTAAAAGCAAATAGACTGGCAGAATGCCTTAATAACACTATATGGCTAAACAGACACATTAACACTGAGATGATATCAATTTATAAAGCCAGTGTAAGACATATAATGACATATGCCTCAGAAACAAGACCCGACACAGCCACAACGCAAAGAATAATGGAAAAGGCAGAGATGAGAGTACTGAGAACAATTATAGGAAATACGCTGAGAAATCAAAAGAGAAGTGAAGACATTAGAAGAAAATGTAACGTAAAGTGTATAAATGAATTGACACAAAATAGAAAAAAAGAATGGAATAATCACATAAGCAGAATGGAGGAGACCCGTGACGTCAAAATTGCAAGAGATAAGTCACGAATCGGCAGAAGAAGTATCGGACGATCGCGCAAAAGATGAAGTGATAACCTTCCATAGAGGTATTATTCCGCCAATGAACAAGTAAAATTGATTATAAAGAGAAATAATAACAAGAAAAAAAAGTAACATCTCTCAGATAAATAAGCGGAACAACAGAAACTGAGTATAAACGTGAAATTCCAGAATTAACATTAAATAAATTACCGCAAATCGTACGAACTGAAATAAGTGTTATTTTCTGCACATACATATATATATATACCGATTCGGCAAATTTTCAACTACCGTATACGTTATTCAGTATGTGGAACAAAGATAACACTTAATTGTTTGAATAGGAGTGAGACACAATCCACGCACTTGGAGTAGCGAGTCTAATTTTTAAACAGTGTTGCGAAATTTCGGTAACATAACTCCTTCTAAAACATTAGTCGGATACATGAGTGTAACATAATGTTTAAATCCACTACAGTTCATTGTAGAATGAAAATTAATATTGCCCCAACAAACCTTACATGAAGTAATCATGTAAGTATTATTTTTTAAACGATTATATCATTACTTCATTAATTAACAAAGAATACTGAATTGAGAAATTGAGATGCGACAACAGCGTGAGCTAAATAAATAACGCACTTCAGTAGACAGAAAAATAGTATAAACCATTTGCCCTCTCTACCACTTCCCCTCAAAAGAATAGGCGGTCCTTATCTGTACAGCAGGTTTAAGGTCAATAAGGTAAGGTCTATTTATTTGATTTTTAGCTGTCGTGGTAAAAGGTTGAAAACAAATAATTAACATGCCAAGCGTATACGGTAGAACCTCGATAAGTTAAATTCCAAGGGAAAAACCAAATATTTTAAGTTATAGAGGTTTTAAGTTATCAAGGGTCTATATTGTGATGGATTAATATAGGTCAGAAGTTCATTAAAATATAGGCATTTATTATACACTACATTAATTTATTATATTCGTTGCAAAAAGTTAAAGCAATAATTAAAGGTATAGTCTACTAAAAAAAGTCTGTGATTTTCTTTTGTTTTAAACAATTCATATATTCTAAATCGATTTGATTTTCAATAACATAGAGAAGAAAATACGTTATCTTTTATGTTTCTACACTGCTCTATAAATGATCGTACAGTCGTTATAGCACTCTTGCTTCGTTGATTGATATGCTCTTAGATGAAGTTTGTGGGTCGTCATTAAATTCATCGTCTTTATAACTTTAAATACAGTACATGTTATTCCATTATTCAGGATCATTATTATCTTCCTCTTCAAAATGATTTCTTGAGGTTCTGAAGAAAAACCACAGGTTCTAAAGCAGTTTTTCACTGTGAGGAGTGTTACGTTTTGCCATGTTTTGTCCACCATCCTCATTACTTGAAGAACATTGATAGAAGAAATCGTATTTTGCTCCATATCAGCTGTCATTCTTCTAGCAACTTCTTTTCTGTATAATGTTTTAAAAATTTTTAATGATACCCTGATCCAAAGGTTGAAGTTGTGATGTTGTGTTTGGTGGAAGAAATTGTACTTTGATTGCCTTTAATGGTGGTATGTCCCCGTGTGCTGTTCAGTTGTCGATGAACAGAACAATTTTTCTATTTCAAGTTGCCCTTTGCTAATCTATATTAATCAGCCATTTTTTAAAAAGTTCTGCTGTCATCCATGCTTTTTTATTGGCTTCATAATCCATGGGTAGTGATTTTAAACCTGCAAAACACCGAGGTTTTTTTGACTTACCTATATAATTAAAGGTTTGAGGTTTTCTGTGCCCGTAGAATTTGCACAAAGCAGAATCGTAAGTCGTTCCTTGCTGTGTTTTTCTCCATGACATTTTTTATTTTTGAATGTTAATGTTTTTTCAGGAAGACATTTAAAAAACAGACCAGTTTCATCAGCATTAAAAACATCATTGGGATCATAATTATTCACTAAATTATGCAATTTCCATTGAGATTTCCATTCTTGGCCGACTGATTTGCTTACGCTCGTACTTTCGCCGCACATTTTTTTAAGGCTAAATCATTCGTTTATTGAAATTCTCTAACCAGCCATTGCTGGCTTTAAAATTATCGATTTTTAGTGAATTAGCGAACTCTACAGCCTTTTCTTTCAGTATGGGTCCACTGATACTGATGTTTTTGTTTCGATACTGTTTTAACCACGTAAACAAACACTGTTCCAAATTAGGGAATTCGGCAATTTTTGTCTCCTGATTCTTGTTTTTTCAATAGTTCGGTTTCTTTTTTTATGATGATTGATAATGTACTCTCGTGTATTCCAAACAGAGCCGCAACTTCTTTTCTTTTGAATCCATTTTTCACTGCTTCTATAGCTTTTAATTTATCAGCATATGTTAGCGTTGTTAATTTTCTTTTTGAACTCATTTTAAGCAAGGTATCACACAGTACCTAAATCGATGTTTCTAGAACAGTGATCAAAACTTATGATACAGTAAGCTGTTCAGCTGTCAGTGGTAAACAATTTTATGTTATAGAGATTGTGAAAACATTTCTTTAAGTTACTGAGGGCCAATATTGATATTATTTATTTAAGTTATCGAGATTGTGTATTTTAAGTTGTATAGGTTTTTGGCTCCGATGGGAAGGGAACATATAATTTTTTGAAGTTATAGAGGTTTTTAAGTTATTGAGGTTTGACCTATCGAGGTTCTACTGTATTTTCAAAAAGAAAAGATTCAAATGGTGAAATGGTATTATGGGAACCATTCTATTGTAGAAATAATACAGTTATTTATTGCTGCTTTTTAAAAACAATAACTTTTTAAAAAATGTTTTCCGATGAATCTTCATTCACAATCCATAAACGTCATAATCCATCTGTCGTCCGCTATTGGTCTAGGGAAAAGAAACATTTGAGTATTGCTGTGAAAACACAATTCCCAAAGAAATTAAATGTGTGGACTGGCATTTATAACGATAATATAATTGGTCCATTTTTTATTACGGGAAATCTGAATGGACGAAAGTATCTAGATTTATTACGCAATCAGATTATTCCAGCAGTTCGAAACCTTGCGGTCAACTTCGGTGATGTTTGGTTTCAACAGGATGGTTGCCCAGCACATAATGCAATCGAAGTTACAGATTATTTGGAACAAACATTTCCTGGACGAATAATTTCTACACGAGGAACAATAAAATGGCCCCCTAGATCACCAGATTTAGCACCTTTGGTATTTTATTTCTTAGGAATGCTAAAATCAAAATTATATCGGCATGAATTCGAACGAGCCACCAATTTAGCAGAATTGTAAAAAAAAATTGTTAAACTTTGTAGTCGAGTACAACCAAATCAGCTAAATGCAATGAGACTTGCTTTAATTGATAGATTCGGATTTTGTTTAGCTTAAAATGGTGGTTTGTTTGAACATTTAATTGGTTAGAGATTTTTTAAAAATGCCTTTAATTTTAATTATTTAGAATAATTTTTTTGATTGGTTTTTTTCTTATAAAAATAATATTTATATTTAGTTAATGTTTGTTAAGTTAATTATTGTTTTATTTCCTAGCTACCACAGCTAAAAATCTACAAAAATTACATTTAAAACTCGAATACCTATAAGTGTTTGAGTTTTTCTTAAAGATTTACCGACGGAAAGTTGGCGACGAAATAATTTTATGCAAAGAACTGCACCCCATCAATGTCCGATAATTACTGTCGTGTCGGTCATCGCCGGTGTATTTTTATGCCGCTTCGCACTGTAAAAGAAGGCGTTGCTTAAAATTTTAAACTTTTCAGGGGAATAATGCTTTGTTGCCACACATAAATTACTTAAATCACTGTTCTTTGTTAACTAATAAAGTAATTAATAAAATCGATTAGAAAATAACAATTACGTGGCTACTTTATTTGAATTTTTTTGGGACAATATTAATTTTTATTCTACAATGAACTGTAGTGGATTTAAATATTATTTTAGACTCATGTATCGGACTAAAATTTTAGAAGGAAAGATGTAACAGAAATAATAGCAACACTGTTTAAAAGTCATACCTACTCAATCGAGATGGTGACTTCCTCTCACTTCTATTCAAACAATTAAGTGTTATCTTTGTTCCACATACTGAATAACGTATACGGTAGTTGAAAATTTGCCGAATCTGTATATATATATATATATATATATATATATATATAATATATATAATATATAATAAGAACTATATTTAAACCAAGTGACAGAAAAAAAATTATATATACATTTACTTCTAAATGATTAACGTCTATAAAATTATTATTACAGTTAAAGCTTATACAAGCGACAAAATTTTTAAAACAATTAGACCGAACATAATATCATAACTGTAAACCATAATATATACGGAAACAATAAAGAAATAGATATGTTTAGTGGTTATGAAACCGCTTGTCGTCTGCCATGAATTTTATTACAGAATCAAGTTACCATAAGACACCGAAATATTTTGTCTGAGTAATGACTTACTACGATAAAAAGAAATAGAATACTTTTATAATACACAACGTTATAAAGGTATACATATAATATAATAACAACGAAACTATAAAAAGATATACATATAATATAATAATGATATATATGATGATTCATAAACGCATGTTAATAACAATTGGTAATAAAGACATAAAGATACCCACTAGAAAGTTTATAATTTCAAAACGACAGTAAAATAACGTTCAATTCAAAGGTTCAAATCGCGACATAATATGAAATAATTCAACAGCAAGTAAAAGTACTTTTTCTTTACCTATTTCTTTGTCGTCTTCTGAATCTTCATTTCCATTCGTTCCTATCTAAGCACATGTTATCCACAAGGTACTTCATCATTTTTTATTCACTACTCTTTTTGCTATGGCTTTCGTCATTTTATTTATTCATATCGTTCTCACTCATAACACATATTGGGTAGTTTATTGTTTCATTAAACTTTTTCTATTTATATCCGTATCATATAAGTTTTCTAGTTATTATAGCGTATATAGTGTATGTTAATTCCATTGTATTTCTTATATTTTCAATATTAATTCTTTCCAATTAAGATTTTCGAGCAGCTCTGAACCATTGGCCCATTTTTGTTGCTTTTGTCACTGTTTCTCCTTTCTTTTAACTACAACTTTTCTCCACGTTGATCGGTCTTCTACATATCTGCAATCAAATGAAATATTAACTTTTTGAGATATCCGAATATCATTATAATTCATTCAGTATCTGTTCTTAATCTATACGGATTTGTAGCAGTATACTAATAAGGCCTTATTTGTTTTATTCATTCTTCCTAATTTGCATCAATATATTAAAATAGGTCTGAAGTTTGTATTATGCTCTTTATTCCTTCAGTGACGGTATTATTAACTGTGATTATTGATCCAATAATATTTAAGTGTTCCATACTTTCGAAATTGCAGTTGTAGACTTTTTTGTTTTATCTAGATTTATTTAATTGGTGTCTTCTGTGTATTTGCTTGTATTTGGTTTTCACTTCGTTGATGTTTTAGTTTCTTATGAAATCGATATCATCAGCATTATGTTAGGAGCTGCTTTGTACATTGGACCGTTAACGAATTACATGTTAAATGGACGTTATATCTATTTTGGTAAGCTGTTCGTTAATTTTTTAACTATTTGAATCGAGAATTTGTATTTTATTAGATCTCTGGTTTATTTATTTTATATGTCTGATGTTTTGTTTCCTGTATCGTTACTATAAGGATTTTGCTGGATACCGACATAGGGAACCTGGTGGTACGTACATGATGTTTTGATTACCAACAGTAGAAAATTTGTCCTGCTGTAAAATCATGATTATTTTACTAGAAAATATAATGTTGTTTAATAATAATAAAGTTGTTTCACTTTGCTTTCTCCATCGAGGTCGCAGTGAGACTGCTACCATTATACCTTCTGGTATTTAATATTTTGCCGATCAAGCAACACTTCCTATAGTCATTAACTTGGTACTGATATCTCTACTCCCCGATTTCAGCAAGCAGTCACCAAACTATTAAAACTGCTACATTCATGCCTCCTATTCAGTGGCGGCTCGTGGCTTGAGAGACAAGGTCGTCAAGGTATTTTTTGTCTCCTCAGATAGGTATACCGTCTAATAAAGACTTAAGTAAATCATCATAGGAGATTTTTTGTTTTCTTGTTTTTTGTTTTTATTTTTCCTATAAATTTAGAACCTAAACATGTTTATAAATTAACTCAAGTTTACGTTGTTTGGAAGTAACAAAATGGGTTATAACGTCATCGTAAAATTTATTAGAGTTTTGGAGAGATTTTAAAAGTTTTTTTTTCTATTGACATTTGAGACAAGCTTGACATTCTCTCTTGTTTCATGGTATTTCGACAATAAGTTTTGATTCTTTTGAGGCAAGAGAAATCTCGTTCATTTGAGGCAGACGTTGGTGGTAATGAGAGAATTAATGACAATAATTTATTAATTTCGGTAACAGTTTGTTGTAATGAATTGCAGTATATAAAATTATATATATCTTGTAACTTATCCCATCTTCCGAAAATATTTGGATCAGCATATAAAACTTTCAATTCATTTTCTAATTTTATTTTATTAAAGAATGATGGATAATTTTTAATTAACCTGTCTAATAAATATCTTGGAAATTCTTTGGCGTAACTTTTAAATTTTGAATCGTCAAAGAGGTCAAAAATTTGCAAATCTTCAAAATTCGAAAAGCGAGTATCTATTTGCATAATAATAGTATCCAAAATTTCAAAATATACTCGTTTTTCGATATCTGTTTCTGTGTCATGCCTTTGTCTTTTTTTGGGGGTTCGGAAATATCAAGCGAGTCCAAAACTTCACTGCGTATATACTGGAAATTACTATCATTACGAAAATCTCTGAGATTTTGCACCAGTCTTGTTATTCTATTTTTGGAATGAATAATGTCAGTTAACTGATTTTGAACAACATTGAATATCAAATCGGTTTGGGTAAACACTTTCTTAAAAATATTTAAAAGTATGTTAAAAGAATAATCATTTAATAAAGTTTTCAAACCGATTGCTTCACAGATCGAGATATCATCACTTTGAAAATCGTCGCATTCAATAATAAAATCAAAAACTTCCAAAAGCTCCAAAAATGTAACTTTTAATACACAGAAGAAATAATTATATGCAGAAAAAACACAAATTAAAAAACGTTATCCACTTATTGTATAGTACATCCACTAATAATTTTCCAACATAAACATGTCACATTCTGGTATTAAAGAGACCGCCTTTCAAATCAAGGTTGTCAGACATATTTCCTAAAATTCCTAAGGTTATATTTAAAAAATATTCTCTATTCTCTATTCGTTATTATTTAATTGCTAGTCAACGAACGACACTCTTAAAAAATGATATGAACATATTCCCAAAAAATATATCTATAAATTAATTAACTAGGTACTAATATTTCCATGGACTCTTCACTAATGAATTAAAGCAACCGTGAACGTTTATATATTACTTATGCTCTAAGTAATTTTCGAATATCGGCAACATTGTAGTCTGGAGAGAATTTGGACCTTCGATCTATCTTGACGTTGCCATGTTGGTGAATTTAGCGGTAATACTCTTATAGATATAATGATCGACTTTTAAGAAATCAGACATCTTTTAAGAATCCAAGTTCTCAAAAACGGTTACAAGAATTGTATTATTTTTTTCCAAATTTCATTGATTTTATACCTTACCTGGAAACATGAAAAATTGCAGATATATTAATATGTTATATTAAAGTTACATTCAGTAATTTTAAACTCATGCATTATGACAACAGCGCAGCGCAAAGCGATAAATCGTAATGAACACCTGTGTGTTTGGATATGTGACACCCTAAAATATTCCTTTTTGCAACCAGATAACACAGGCGGAGGTTTATAAGGTATAAGATATAATTATAAGTAATATTATATTTTTCTAGAATGGCATTTTGGAGACCGTTTGAAACGAATGATCAAGATGCATCAACTTCTGTGTTATCAATAAATAATGACAATTATTTTAATGACAGCCCGGAATTAAAAAATAAAGATTTGCACGTACAATCCCAAAGAATAGTTTTAAATATGTATGAGTGTTTGAAAAAAGAAAATATTGGGATGGCTGATAATGCAATTGTTTCGAGAATTCATATATTAACAAAAATCGGGTATAAGACGATATATACAATTATTAAATTAGGCACTGTTACAGATCATTCCTTAAAACGAAAGCGACCAAATAAAAAATTGGGTAGGATTGACACTGCTGCAAAAGACGTTATTCAGCGAACAGTTTACAATTTTTACAAAGAAAATAGAGTGCCTACTTTAGAACTGATTCGTGAAAAATTGAGAAATTTCCCTGAATATAATTATACATCTTTGGAAACACTGCGCGAGATTTTGATAAGTTGTGGATTTAAATATAAGAAATTAGATAATCGAATGGTAATAATGGAATCTCGGCGTATTGTTGAACTTCGACGAGAATATTTGAGTAAAATAAAACAGTATCGTAATTCAAACAGAAACATAATCTATTTAGACGAAACCTGGTTCGATACGCATGATGTTGTCAAGTACGGCTGGGTTGACAACACAAACAAGTGTGCGTTAAATACACCGTGTTCACGAGGAAAACGTGTTATTATTCTTCATGCCGGAAGCAAAGATGGTTTTGTATTTAATGCATTGCTATTGTCGGCCAAAAATATAACAAAGTCTTCTGCCGATTATCACGAAGATATGACAGCCTATTTATTTGAAAAGTGGTTTGTTGAACAACTCTTGCCCAATATTCCGCCGAATTCAATGATTGTTATGGATAATGCGTCGTATCATTCCCGCATATTAAATAAAATACCTAATAATAACACGAAAAAGGACGAAATTTTAAAATTTATGCAACTTAAAAACATCACTGTTCCTAAAAAGATTCCAGTAAAGAAAGAATTAATTAGAATGATCAAAAGTCGGAATTTTAAAAACGAATACGTTATTGACACCATTTGCAGCAGGCACGGCCATACTCTTTTGCGATTACCCCCATACTATTGCATTTTTAATCCAATTGGAATGGTTTGGGGTACCGTAAAAAAACGATTGCGAACATATAATCAGTCACTAACATTAAGCGCAGTGGCCATTGAGAATATTCGAGAAGTAATTAGTGGCATTAATAGCGATGTGTGGAAAAATTGCGAAGCTCATGTTTTAAAAATAGAAAACGAATATCCTGTTTTACCGGCAATAGCACCAATAGTTATCCAACCTGGGAACGATTCGACTTCAGAAGACTCTGACGATTCTTTTTAGTCCTTCTAATTAATTTCTTTACAGCTATCGCGATGCATCTTGAACACTAGTATTCATTATTATACAGTGTGTCACATTTAAGATGAAAACACCTCTATATATCAGCTATCAAAATACATACAGATTTAAAATTTTGCACAGTCATACACGTTGATAGTGCACATTTTTTTAAAATAGTGATCTGAAATTTTAATTTTAAACGCGGCTTACTGCGAATCCACAAACAGGGTAAATTTTCGATATTTTGCTTCGCGTTAGAGAAATCGGAAAAACTTAATTGGAAAAGTTGTTCCACTTATTGTAACCGCACATACCAAATTTCATGACAAAATTCGCAATTTTAGTTTTTCAGTATTATTTGTAAACTCGATCATAAATCTACAATTGATGCATCTCGGGACAGCCAACTGTCCGTTTTAGAATCCTGACTACAATTGAAGATCTTATTTCCAAAGTGTCTTAAATCCATATAATGAAATCCATGAAATTACAGATTTTCATACAAATTTAACATACAAATTATACAATTTTCATATGCACTTTTAAATAAATAAGAAGTTGTTTTGGTACATATAACTTTATTCTAGACTTGAAGAAATCTATAAAGTTTAAAAAAAGAAAATTAAATCTTATCTAAATATATATATATATATATATATATATATATATATATATATATATATATATATATATATATAAAAGGGGTTGAGGTTAATTGGGTATACAGCTGATTAAAAGCCAAGTGTACTCTGTTTAACAATTCATTATATTTCGCCAATTTTCATTGGCATCATCAGATGAGAGCTACAATTATTTAAAACATGGTAAAATATAATTTAATAATAGTTTGTTGTTTATATACTTACTTAATTGAGGTTAATGGCAGTGCGATTTATTTTAATACCATCAAGTAAAAATTTTTTTGTTGGAATAATGTTGAATGTAGTTGATGTTGATTACAAATTAAAATATAGGAAACAAATACAATTCAAATTAAAAATAAAACAGACACAACGTTTAGTTCGGTAAATGTCATTAAGGTTAAGTACTAGAACTATCAAATATCGAATGTTATTAATTGACTTTTGTGAAGATGATTAGTTCCATGGTGTTGACGTAGTAGTTGTTTATTTGATTAATATTTACTGTAAGGTGTGTTATAGTTGAAAAAATTTTTGAAATTACATTATGTGTTGTATTAATTATTTGATAGTTATATGTGTCTATTTATAACATTATAAATAGACCTTTGAAGAGTCCTATTCAAAAATGCCCCGTTTAAACAAATCGAAGGTTGAAGGGTGCCGGACATTTATGCCGGAAACAATTCAAATTCAAAAGATCACCTTTTTCTGCTACGGAAAATATTGCCCCGATTTCTCACCAAAATCAATGTTGAGACTTTAGTTTAGATACTCTTGAATCTCAAAAATACTCATTTACATATTTTTCAAGCCTCGAAAATGCATATTAGGTATCGTATTTTTCGGATTTTAAATCGCCTATATCTCCCAAAACTATTAACTTTTGAGAAAAATGACATAGATCTTATTTAGAGTCACCCAAAAACCTAAAAAATATTTCTTGGAGCACAAACGGTGATATTTTGAATTTGTTTAAAAAATTGTTTAAACAATTTCTGCCCAAAAATTGAGAAATTTTCCTGAATATAATTATGTAAAAATTAATAAAAATTATATAATTTTTCTTGAAATATGCGTTTGATGAACTGATCCCTTTTCTTAATTTCCACACCAATGGTCGGCATTGACATCAAAGAATCTTAAAAGCCGACGCTTGGCAAATTGACATTGGAAAAAGTATACGCAAGAGAGATACCTCTAGGAAAAATCAAAACGACCGAAAATATATACCAAAATAACACAATAAAAGTAAAAGTAGAAGAAGAACCAACCGACCCTAATAAAGCTGATAATGGGATAAGACAGGGATATTTCCTGAGTCCTCTATTGTTCAACCTGATTATGGATGAAATAATAAAAAAGTAAGAACTAAAAAAAGATACCAAATGGAAGAAAAACAAATTAAAATAATCTGCTGTGCAAACGACGCAATACTACTCTTTCAAAATGAAGATGATTTACAACGTATGCTGCACCAATTTCATATAACTGCCAGAAAATTTAACATGTTAATTTCCCCAAAAGAAACAAAATTCATGATTACGACAGCAAATTTACTAAGATGTTAATTGGAGCTGAAAGGTCAGATAATAGAACAAGTGATGGAGTTTAAATATCTAGCCATCATATTATCTAGCTACGGAAAGCTCGAAACTAAAGTGGAAGATCCAGTGAATAGAGCAAACAGAGCCGCAGGCTGCCTAAATGAAACAATATGAAGCAATAAAACTATCGGGAAAGAAACGAAAGGCAGAATTTACAAAACAGTCATCAGACCAATGACATACGCGGCAGAAACAAGACCTGACACAGAGAGGACAAAAAGGATATTAGAAACATCAGAGATGAAAAATTGATGGTAAGACACTATGGGACAGAGCTAGAAGTACAGATATACGACGTAGATGCAAGGTGGAGAACATCAAGAACTGGTTAAGAAATAGAAGAGTAGAATGGAACGATCATATAAGCCGAATCACAACAAATAGAGTAGTAAAGACGGCAAGAGACGGTTAACCCGTAGGAAGACGATCAGTAGGAAGATCACGAAAACGATGGAACGACAACTTACTGGAGGCACATTGAAAAATGACAGTCATGTCTATATAAAAAGAAGAAGAAGAAGACACAGGATAAACATTAAAATTGCTGCAAGAAAGATAAAATAAATCAGTCATATTAATGTAGAATAGCAGAGGACAGAGTGTTTAGAGAAAATAATGAATCAGTCATATTAATGTAGAATAGTAGAGGACAGAGTATTTGTCATAGCTTTGGACAAGTGCCCAATTAAAAAAAGAACACAGGTCGTCCAAAAAAGATGGAACTCTAAAAAGAAAATAGAATATATTTAAAAAAATAAAAGCATAAACATGTCTTTTCCTACTTTTTTAATATTGAAAATACGTAAATAGAACATTGAATTAAAATGTAATCTTTGATAATCTATGATAAATCCATCACCTGAACAGTGGCGCCGATATATGTAGTTGAAATTGTTTACACTTATTTTAACTGTTTATTTTGTTATTATCTAGATATGAGTTGCGACCGATATCACAAACTTATTTAATTTTCATAAAGAGGCTCTTTAATACCTAAAATTATTACTATACAAATCTGATTCGAAATATCGTCAAAAAGTAATACACGGCATGTAAAATTTAAATTTTTAATAAAAAGTAAAAGATTAGGCATTACTTATGGGATTCAAAGAACGAGCGTTAAGGAAGATTGAAGTACTAATAAGATCACCGCAATCGGGCATACCCCGGGTAATGATGAATTAATTAATCGGCTAATTCTTCAGTCACCCCTTTAATATGATTTTGTCAAATTGGTCCTTTTTAGGACCAAATATTCTAATAACATATGTCTATAACTGTTAAGGGTATATCTAGAGATCAAGAAACTTTACTTTACTTAAACTTATCAGACATATGAGCTAAACACGAATGTAACTTACTTCTAGTGCAGGAAACACATATAGGGCCTAACCTAGGGTATTTGGTATATAGCTGATCGCTGAAAACCACATCATAGATATAGACATGCTATTTCTGTCGGAAAAGAAGCAAAGAATAACTTAAAGTAAGAAAGGACAAAACCAGTCAGCCGAGAGAACCTTTTAACGATGTTGAGCTTGGATCCACCATCTACATATTTAATGAAAAATAATACAACTACCGACATTGAGGATTCGAGCACAAAGCTTATTACGAAACCTGGACCAAAAACACTCTACCATGGCTTATCCGGATGATGAACAACTGTATTCAAATTATGGAGATACCCAAAATTTAGAGACAAGCCAAAGTTGTTACCTTGCTTAAACCTAGCAAAAAAAAGACCGGGTACGAAAAATATCCGGTATCAGCGGTGGTATTTTTCAATCTAAATGCCGCTTACGACACCTTAAATTACAGAATATTTCTCCAAAAACTATATGATATCCCCTTAGATAACAAGCTCACTTACATTGTCTGCGTATGCCAACATAAGAGAATATTTTTTGTATCACTCACTGGTAAGAATAGCAGATGAAGAACGGTCTCGCTTGGGGTAGCATAAAGGCACCTACACTGTATAACATTTACACAAACAAACGATCCATACCGGTAGATACTAGGACTTCTATTATATAGACGAGACACCTAATATTGCACAATAAAAATAAACTATGAATCAATTTTCAGCCAAAACCCCTGAAAAACTCGTGGGTGTTCCTTCAATTTCCTCAACATAGACGTTTTCACAAAACTGAACATCCAATCTTGTCATACAATCATTGAACTGTAGACTTCCTATAAATTCCTTGAAAATAGTTTGTATCACACCGGGTCAGTCACAGATTATTGTTTAAAACTAAAAGGTAAATTGAGGACCAGAAATAATATTCTTCGCAAGCTTGTCAGCTAAAAATGAGGCGCACGTCCTTCCGCCCTTAAAACATAGACGCTTGTACTATATGCTTCTGCTGCCGAATATACCTTGTTAGACAAATTAACCATTCTTTCTTTTTGTGCACACTACTACCCATTTTAACACAAAAATATCTATTGTAGCACTTAACCATATTTATTTTGAGATAGCCTTTTATCGAGATATCATATGTAGTACACAAATAAGACCAGAACTAAAATATTAAAAAAGCTTTATACAATATATCGCAGAAGATTGGATAAAATAAAATTAGTTTTTATTAATCAGATGCTTACATAAAATGTACAAAGACATACTCACGTAAACAAAATATATTACGAAATTTCTGTAATTAAAAAAAAACATCAAGTTCGGCATTGAACTAATAAAATTATATTAAATAAAAAAACAACATCTTTAAAAATACAGAAAAAATAAAATTTTCTATGCAAGCGAACATTCCATTCAATAATAAGCTCAAAATCCTTTTGTATCTACATACCTGTTTTTTAAAGAACCAGTTACATTTTAGTACTTAGTGATACCAGGTAATATGATATCCTCTGTTACACAGTGTAATGCGTATGACATTTCACTGTCTACAAACAGTAGATAAAAATAAGGAGCCCATATAAACCGTTCAGGGTATATGTTGAAAATATACGGCATAATCGCACAGTTGCCAAACTCTCAGAGCTTACTTAAACCGATAAACGTATGGTTCAAATATACAATGAAGATCTGAACGACCCCTATAATATATACACGTGAACTAAGCGATATACATTTATGATACAGGGGTATTTACGGGCTCCAAAATTTTTATAAATTATTAAACTCTACATGTTGATGAATCGACTGAACCAATATTACGGAATTGTCAAGTGAGCTCCGTATATCGGTATCCACTTGACCACGGAGCTCAATTGAACCTGAATTTTAACATGGGCGGAGTTCACTTAATGCCGTAGATATATATATATATATATATATATATATATATATATATATATATATATATATATATATATATATATATATATATATACTTCAAAATGTATATAATTATGATAATTTTTATTGGTTTTTATGCCCATATTAGTAATACACTAGTACCGGTTTTTCCGATACTCTCAACATTCTTATCGGCAGATAAGATAAGATAATCGGAAGATAATCACGCGAGAATAAAGGAAACCGTGAGAGAAAAGGTATTATGATTGTGCGGTACACACTTAATATTTCTACACATATACACTGTTTAAATGAAAAATAAAATAGTAATATAAATCAATAACAATCCCTGAAAGCGATACACCATGCACAAAAATATAAATTTATATCATAACAAAAAAAATAAAAGGCAAATAGTTCATCAACAAAGTTATATTGAGGTATAGTAGTTAAAGTAAATGCACCATAACAATTTTTACTGCACAGTTAAATGGCATGAGATAAGTTATTGCACAATTTATTATTGAATACAACAAAAAATATCTTTCTTGAAAACTAATTATGAATAATTTAGTATTCTCAAGAATAGAAAAAAAAGTAAGGAATATTATAATTGTATCTACGTCAATATTTGTCAAATAAGTGATTTTTATGCCTTGAGAATACGCAAACATTTACTAAATTTTGATCGTGATCACCTCAAATCTATGAATAAAATATCATGAATATAACCTACATATAAAACAAATTGTTCGTAATTTATACGTATATATTATACTGTAGTTTTATACTGAGAATAGTTCGTTCGGTTAGAGTTAGCCATAAATAAGCGAAGTCACTGAACTGAAGTCGTAAAACAACTTCTACGATTTAGGTAAAAATGTCGGTACTCACAATTGGATAATCTGCATTGTACTTAACCGGCAGTCAGTAGGCACAGGTAATGACGTCTTTCATAGAACGGTCTCAATAATAAAGGCACTTGACGCGTTGCCCTCGCAACAGGTACATGGGGACTGCTCAAGCGGCATGGGTGAGTCGAATTACGGTGTTTCAATCCGCAATCTCTCAAATTGATGTAGGCAGAAAGAAAAGGAAGAAAGAGAAGCAGCAGAACAAGAAGATCACGCAGTAGTAATACAGGTAGTAGTAAATAGTAGAGACGAACGGCAAACAGAAGTGACTTCGTTTCTTCGAATTTGAAGACGTCTGTTTGACAAAAGAGAAAATAGTTAATATAGGAAGCACTGTGTGAAGATATGTAGATAAGGGTGAATTGAAAATACACTTACCGCCGTTGTTTGATGGAGACAAACCGCTTGCCACAGGAACCAACTCGAAAATGAGCTCGAATTCTGATCTTAGACAAGCTGAGGATAAAAGAGAGTGGGAGTGTTGGCCGAAGAGTGCCACGCGAAAATGATACTTAAATGCCAAGACTAGTGTGGTCATTTTTGTAACCTAACCACTTTCTCCCGACAGGAATTATTATTTCATCGAAAACCAACATCTCCGTTTTTCTTAGAAACATCTTCTCCGAAGGTAAACTGGGTATTTGACAATAGAAATTGATTTCTTTGTTACTAGGAAGGGTTTCTGTTTAACAAATGATAGATACACAGAGCAGAGAACATTTGGCGAATTATTTCGTTCTTAAAAAAAGGCATGACAAATCGCTCGTTGCTTTTGGGTTATTTTTAAGGATTCTAATAAAATATATAGACATAGGTGGCGTGAAAGTAATTTTGTAAGGGAAATATTTCAAAGAAATTTTAAACATATATATATATATATATATATATATATATATATATATATATATATATATATATATATATTGATATGATTGGTGTTTATAGAAAATAATTTATAAGTTACACTACTAGATAAAATTAGATATTAAAAGTAGATAAAATTAGATATTTTAGTAAGTTATATACTAGAAAATTTTATAAAAATTATTTATGTGAGGGCATTTTTAAGAAATTAGCATATTTATAATAATTGTAAAAAGTTGTATTTTAATAATTATAATATTGTAGATATATTTAAGTGAGCCATGTGACTAGGCAACCAAAAATACTCTTTAAAAGTGACAGATAGAAATTCATAATTAGGAATATAAAGTGGGGTTATAATAAAATGTTAGTTTAAAATGTTTAATTTATATATAGTTACTGATTTAATTGTATATTCTGATCTGAAAAGCCTAAATGTCAACAAAATTATCAATAGAAAATTAACGAATTCTCCAGAATGCAGAATTTGACCTTTGTTTACGGTCGAACATTCTCGAAATAATGGTTATGTCTGTGGATCGAACATATACTGTTTCCAGAAAATTCAGACATGTGTTTAATAGAACAAATCGAACATGATTTCTTACCAGATGGTTCTGGAACATAAAAAAAGATATAAATACCCGTGATTTGGATTCAAGAGGCAGTTTTAGTCAGAAAGTTATAGTAAGAGGTCCATTCAGTTAGTCAATCAGTTATGAGTTACAGTTACTATGATGGCCAGTTTTAGTATGAAAATTAGTTAGAGGCAGTCAATCAGTTACAATTGTTCAATATAGTGAGTTAAATCAAGATTAAGAAACAGTATAAAGAAAATATTATTGAAGATTAAAAATTATGTTATGTATAAATGATGATAATGGAAGAAGTATTAATTGAATATTAAAATTAAATAATATTTTTGGTGATTGGATATTAATATATTGAAAAGAAGAATAAAAATAAATGCTGTTTGCTGGTTTGCTTGGTGGTTTATAAATGCTGTGAAGAAAAATATCTTAAATTGGTGGAAGCTGATAATTGGAAAAAGTAATTTCACAAAAACAAGGATAACCGAAGCTGAGAAGAAGACATTTTAGTGGTGATTATAATCTATACAGTGGAAAACAGTTCATTTAGGCATTCAGTGACAGAAAGGTACAAAAATTTGTTAATATAATTTAGTTAGTGTCATAACAATTTCAATTTTGAAGATAGTTTGTTTAAATTTTACATTATCTATAGAATTTAATTAGTTTCATAAGAATTTCAATTTAAAGATAGTTTATTTTAAATTTACATTGGCTAGGTTAGATATATATGTGTGTTTCATAATAGATATAATAAAGATAATTTAAAAAAGTACTTACAAACTAATTCTTTGAGAACCGCGATAAAAACCCTATATTATTAAAAAATACTCATTGCTCATCATTCACAAACAATACATCATAACAATATATATATATATATATATATATATATATATATATATATATATATATATATATATATATATATATATATATATATTGTGGCTAAACACCCCACACGGGGTTACGCCGCTTAAGCTATCTAGATCTATGTTACGAGGTAGATCAGTCCTCATTTTCTTTATTTAATTTATCCTGTTGTTTTTCTCCACTGTTTCCTATCTCTGGTTTTTTCTCTCCATTACCGTACGCCCGCCCTGTTGAGATCGTTTGTTACTTCTTGTAACCATGTAGATCTTGGCCTTCCACGTCTTCTTTTACCAGCTGGTGTCCATTCCAATATTGAAAATATTGTCGTAGATGGTCCTGATCTCCATATATGTCCTAGTTATTTTGCCCTTTGCTGTTTTATTTTACAAACTACATCCTCTTTAATTTCGTTTAGTAGTTCATGATTCGTTCTTTGTCTATATTGGTTTTCATTAATTTTTATTGGTCCTAATATTGCTCTTCGTATTTTCCTTTCTAGTATTCTAAGGTCTTCCTCTTGTTTTTTGTCATGCTAAGGGTTTCGGCAGCATACATCATAGTCGGTCGAATTATTGTTTTATATTTTTGGATTTCTTTCTCAGTAATTTATTTTTTAGAAGTTTTTTATTTGCATGGTATATCTTATTTCTTGTAATTATCCTTTCATTAATTTCTGTTTCCCTTTCTCCATTGTTTGTTATTAATATTCCCAAATACTTAAGCTTTTCTACTTCTTCAAATATATATTCTCCCAGTCTAGTCTTTTTGTTTTCATATTTTTTGTCAAATCTCATTATTTTTGTTTTTTCTTGATTTATTACTAAGCCCATTACTTTCTCTTCTGCTACCAATTCTTTTAACATACTTTCCATTGTTTTTCTGTTCTTTGTTATTAATACAATATCGTCAGCATATGCTATTATTTGTCCCACTCTCGTTTTAAGTGTACCTTTGTTCATTTTTCTGACTATATATTCCAGGGCAAGGTTAAACAGAGTTGCAGATAATGAATCTCCTTGACGTACACCTTTATTTATAACAAATTCTTCTGTGTCTCCTTGTGTTTCTACAGTTACTACAGTTTTGCTCATTGTCATTTTTATTAATCGTCTTAATTTGTTGTGTATTCCCATTTCTGTCATAGCTGTAAGTAATTTCGCTCTGTTTATTGAATCAAATGCTTGTTGGAAGTCTATAAAAAGCAATTCAATTTCTATTTTATATCGATAAGCTTTCTCCATAATTTGCTTTACCGTATATATGGCATCTCTTGTTGACTTTCCCCTAATAAATCCGCATTGATACTGTCCCATGATATTTGTAGTCGCTTCGGCCAGTCTTCGTTGTATTAAGGTTGACATGATTTTATACGCTGTGTATAATAATGTCAGTCCTCTATAATTATTACACATTTGTTGGTCTCCTTTTTTATGAACTATGATAATTTGTCCTTTTTACCATTCTTCTGGCATCTTTTCTTCGTCCCATATGACTTATTAATTGGTATATTTTTTCTCTGAGTTCATGTCCACATATTTTATAAGTTCCATGTTTATACCGTCTATACCTGGTGCTTTACCGTTGCGACTACTGTTTATAATTTCCTCAACTTCATCTTTCGTTGGTTTTTCTAGCTCGATTTCTATCATCGTGGTCTCTTCTTCCACGTTTTCATTTAAGTCTTGGTCCTCTTGTACTGTTAATAATTCTTTAAAATAATCAGTCCAGATTTCTATAAACTCTTTGTCATTTTCTGATACTTTTTCATTTCTATCCTTCATGTCTTTTATCTTTCCTTTAAAGGTTTTGTTCTGCTCGATAATTTTCTTATAAAATGCTTTTGTTTTTCTGTTTGTGTTTTCTTCTTCTATTTCATTTATCATATCATTTAATCAAGTTCGTTTAATTTTCCTTATTTGTTTCTTACATTCTGTCCTTAATTTGTTGTATTCCTAGTTATATTCTTGTCTATTTGTTCTGATCCACTTTTGTCTTATTTCTATCTTCTTTTTTAACATGTTATGACAGTCTTGATATTACCATTCTTCTTTTTTGTTCTTTCTCTCTATCCCTACATCTTCAGAAGCTGTTTCATTTATACATTTTTTTATATTTCTCCATTCTGTTTCAACATCCTCTGTATGTTTACAGTATTCCTTCAATTTTTTATTTATATCTTCTGCATATTTAATTCTTCTATCTGTAGCATTCTGTTTTTCTATGTACCATTTGTCCTTTGTTGTCTTGTTTTTTAGCGTTCTTTTGACTTTTTGTCTTAACGTTGCGGTAATCATGAAATGGTCTGTGTCTGCATGTGCACCTCTGTATGTTCTCACGTCTTTTATCGATGTTTGCTTTCTCTTTGTGATCAGTATATGGTCCATTTGGGACCATGTTTTTTGGTGAGATCCATGTTACTTTGTGGTATACAGGGTGTGCAAATTTTGTACTACTGACAATCATATTGGTGCTAGTTGCTAAGTTGCATAATCTTTGACCATTATCATTTGTTTTTTCATGTAATGTGTATTTACCTGCACCTTGGTTAATGTAGTCTTCCTTGACTATCTGGGCGTTAAAACCTCCCATTACCAGAATTGTGTCTTCTTTGGGTAAAGACTCAATTTCTTGTTCCAGTTTCTCATAAATGTTATCTTTTTCCTCTGCTACAGCACTTTCAGTTGGTGCATATACGTTTATGATGGATATATTAAATGGTTTGGCGTTAATTCTCAGGTATGCCATGCGCTCATTTATTGGTTTAAATTGCATAATATTATTTTGTATTTTTCCCGTAGTTATAAATGCAACTCAATATTGACCTTGTTTTTTATGCCCAGAGTAGTGTAATGTGTAATTTTTTTTTATTTATTTCTCCTTGACGTGCCCATCTAATTTCTTGAATTACTGCAACATCAATTCCGTATCTTTCCAGCTCTGAGAAAATCTCTTGCATTTTTTCTGGTTCAAGCATTGTTCTGATGTTCCACGTACTTATTTTTACTTGCTCGTGTTTTTTAATTTTTTTGTTATGTTTATTTATATACGTATGTTTCATTATTTTTTCTTGAGATTTCATATCCTTTTTCTTTGCCATTTCGTATTTCGTTTCTTGTTGGGTATCAGATATTTCTTGTTGTATCAGTTTTTTGGGGGAACTAGCAGGCAGCTCCCAATACGTCGGTCTAAAAATGAATATGAAAAAAAAAACAACAATAATGACAAACACAGATGACCCCAGACGTATAACTATAAATGGCAGTGAGATAGAACAAATCCAGGAATATATCTACCAAGGCCAAATCCTGAGACTTGACAAAGAGAACCAAAGTGCGGAAATTACTAGAAGAGCAAGACTAGCATGATCAGGATTTGGAAAACTTAGTTGGATACTTAAGAACCGCAAAATACCCCAATACTTGAGGGGCAAAGTGTTCAACCAATGCATCCTTCCTATCATGACATATGGATGTCAAACCTGAACCCTAACCAAGGCAAACATGAATAAACTAGCCACAACAGAAAGAACAATGGAAAGAGCAATGTTAGGTATACGACTGTCAGATAAAAATAGGAACGACTGGGTAAGATCCAAAACAAAAGTCGAGGACATAGCAACAAAAATTGCCAAACTTAAATGGAGCTTCGCGGGTCACACTGCTAGACAAAAAGACCAACGTTGGAATACTACAATACAACATTGGAGACTTTACGAAAGTAAACGACCAAAAGGAAGACCACAGATGAGATGGGTTGATGATATTAAAAGAATAGCCGGAACAAATTGGAAATATGTTGCTCAGGATAGAGACCGATGGAAGGAGTTGGGAGAGGCCTATGTCCAAACATGGACGACAGAAGGCTAAGAAGAAGAAGATCAGTGTTTTGACGTGCCTTGTTTATCTTTTTCCAACTCTTTTTTTTCTTTACTCCATTTCCATATTTCCCCATCAATATTTAATTTTTGATAGCCAACTCGGATATTCTTACCTTTAAGTTTTTCTAATTTTCCAATTTTCCGTATTTCCTGTTGTATCTTCATCTTTTCGTGCGTTAGATCATCATTAATGTATATTTCTGGCTTCGTTGATCTTAGTTTGTTTTTATTCCGCATAATTTTTATTTTTTCATTTTTCATGTTTTGTTTTTATAAGACATGTTTTTTACCTAGTTTGTAAGCTTCAATTTTTACTTGTATGCCCAATTATTTTTCCATAAGATTAGTCATGGTCTTGTTAATTTCATTTGGATCATTTGTATCCATCGGCAGTCCTTGGACTATAACATTGTTAGCTTTTCTTTCTTTCTCGAGCTGTTCTATCTTTACTATATTTAGTTCCTGTTTAATTTCGTTATTTTCTTTCTTTAGCTGTTGGTTACTTTGTTTGAATCCATTAATTTCTTCTTTCAATTCACGGATTTCATTTTTGTATTCTCGTTGTTCTTCTTTTATTCCTTTTACCTTTTCGGTTAGGTATTTTGGTTGTTTCGTTAAATTTTGCATCATTTTTAAGAGTTGATCAATTTTGCTCTCATCTTTTTGTTGTTTGAGAGGGGTTATGGTGATTTTCTTGCTCTTGTTGAAAATATCTTCTTCATCTTCCTTTCGACTTCTCTTTTTGCTGTCCTCTGAAGTATAATCATCGTCGCTATCCATTTCCATTTTTTTTCTTCTTTAGATGAGTTTTCTTCTACTTTCCTATTTATATCGTATTTACTCTATTATAGCAAGCTATAAGCTCTAGTTCTCCAGTCGACCCGTCGGAAGCTCTAGAACTTCTCAAGCAATAATTGAGTGTAAGTTTAAAGAGTTGAAAAATAAATTAAAAAACAAAAATTATCTAAGTTCTGTAGTCGTTAGTCAGTTCTATTATGTTATTACTTGATATAAAACAAAGTTTTGCTCTATTTAAGTGTGAAATACGTGAACTTTATCACAATTTTATAATAAATTATATAAAAATTACAAACATTGTTATAAAATTTCAAGTCCGATTCTGCAAGGTTAATGATTGTTCACTGATTTTATCGCCTGAGTTGAGAGCAAGTTTTTATTTTAGAAATAAATGGCTTTGCTATTGCTATTTGCTATTCAATACCACATACTTTACCTGTGCACTATATCAATTTTTAATTATAAAATTTTATCAAAACAAAAGTTATTTTGATTTGTTCTCCCAGCGACACAAATACGTGTTTATCGCCACTATACCAGGGCCGATATATATATATATGAAAGTAAAAGATTGTATTTCATTTCAATCGGAACTCCACCATTGTATTATATTATTATTGTATTATACTTGAAATTTCCGCGGGAGATATATGTGCTTTCTGCAGTTTTCCGGGTTTGACTCCGCATTGAATAATTTTGGTTTTAATAAAATCGTGATTGTGGTCTGATGTTTTTTGACTTTTTCTTTAATACCGTTTTCCATGTTGTTGGAAGCCTTTGAGCATCATCTCTTTGGTTTATACTGTTGGAATTTTTTTCTATTTCTATTGATTCTCTGATTTTGCGTTTTCTTTTAATTTCAGTGTTAGCTAGCATTGTAGTTTGGTTCAGGTTTATTGTATGTCCTGTGTTTGAGACATGTTGGGCAAGGGTCGACGTTTTTGTCGTCCCGGCTCAAGAGTCATATCTTTTATACGATCGATGAAGTGGCTTGCATTATTGACGTAAGAAGCCGCTTCTTCTGCATATGGTTGTAGCCGTTCAGCCAGAAATTTTGCCAGAGGTGGTTGTAGATGAGATCCGATAGAACTAACTATTGGTCGCAATGGTAATCCTGCCTTATGTATCTTGGGTAGGCCGTAAAGTTTTACACATCTTGACGACTTCTCTCTAGGTATATGTAACTAATGTTCTTTCTTGATGATTGAGGCTTTGATCTTGACTTTGATCTCGCTGATAGGTAGTAGCGCTACTACCTGACTTGACAATGGCAAGTGCGACCTTGCCGAAACGTCGTTAAAATAATGGTTTTTGTCAAAACCAAGTTATTCAACGCGGAGCCAAACCCGGAAAACTACAGAAAGCATATATATGTATATAGTAAACTCTTAAATATTGGGGAAATCTGCAAGAAATACTCTAATGTGTATCAATTGTTTCGCCGAACGTTTTCGCCAAAGAGAATTAATTTGGCTTCCTCAGGGCTGAAAGAGAATAAATTATAATTAGCTACCATATATTATCTATTAAGACATTATTGATCTTACCGTAACTTAGAATTGTAGAGTTAGAATATTAAAAAACTAAAAAGCTAGTAACATAGTGGTGTTTTTTTGTTACTATGTGCAAAAAAAGTTTTTTATAAGGATTGAAATGTATGGTAGCTTCGAACTTGACACGTAAAGGCTTACCCAAGGTTAATCGAAAAACCCAATGCAACTACATTTAAAAGGAGGTAATTCTTTGAAATGTCGGCAATAACTAAATTTTTGATTTTTAGATAGTTAAAAGTGAGGTTCTGTTTAAGCCAGAACGCAAGCGGTGACAACTTCATTATTAGTTGGTATGAATCTTTATGTCGTTAAGGTTCATTGGTAAAAAACGAATGAATTTAAATCCCAGTAAAGGGAAATATTATTTTGATTTTCTTTATTTAATTATATTATATTGTTCATGTATTATTGAATCTTATTGAGACGTATCTAAGAAAAGCAAGGGAATGTTATATATTTTTTTGTTAATGAAAATTAATTATAAAGGTATGTTAGTTGTTAATGGATATATCAGTCAAGTTAGTAATCTGTGATATAGTATTATTCTTGTTATCTGATTTAAGTAACAGGTGGTATATATCGCTTAGATTCTTGATGTCACTCTTAACATTAATGGAGAAATCGTTAAGGAAAATATAAGACATTTCAATGAACTCTCTTTTAGATTTATTGTTCTCACGGTGGAGAATTGTGGTGTTAGTATAGTCCATGAGATGACCAGTGGAATGGACATGTTTGGCTAATGCACAACGGTCAGGGTGAAGTCGAGAATCACTTTTGTGTAGTGTAATACGTGATTTCAATAATTGAGATGTTTGACCGATGTAGGAATTGTTGCAAGAGAGACATGGAATGTTGTAGACAATATTACTAAGCCTATCTATGGGAGTCTTATCTTTTATCTTAGAATAAAGATTATTAATTGTTAGGGCTGATCTACAAGCTACATTAAGTTTAATGTTGTTATTATTATTGCCAAAGCTATTTTCAACACTTTTCAGAATCCTTGTTAACCCCCGAAACAATTGATACACATTAGAGTATTTCTTGCAGATTTCCCCAATATTTAAGAGTTTACTATTTAACTAATCTGCAAAGATTAAATTTCTTTTCTATATGTATATATATATATATATATATATATATATATATATATATATATATATATATATATGTATATATATATATATATGTATATTACAGTTAAATTTCGAAAATGGATAATCTTGACTTTAACAGTAATGTAATTTTAATGTCCTATGAAATTCAGATATATTGACATTACCTGGTTAATGTCTAGTTTAACTATTTTCCCTTGTTAATGTTGAATAGTGTATTAGAAAAAAATACAACATTGTCAATTGTGTAAAAAAGATCTACTATTTATTCAAACATCCCTGACATTTAGAATTACTTAAAATATTAGCTACCTTACAGTAGCACTTATTTTAACCAGATTTGGTTTTGCATGAGCATCTTTTGTATCCTTGATCACCACATAGAGATGAAGTAGCTGCAATCTCACGAAGAGATTTTTTAACAACTAAAACTTTTTCGGTAGAAATAAGCGAAGCCTGTCATACACTGAACTGATTTCTTGTAAATGACTGTGGTAATGTACCCCTTTCTGTCACGATTTTGAAATACATGTTGTCTTCAACTGTCACAACAATGCATAATATATTTCTTGCATCAGCTCATCCTCTATCAACATCGGGGACAGGTATCTAACGGTATCATCAATTTTTGCAGCCAATAATAACTTATTGGAATTTAGTTTCATTTTTTTTTGCTTGCTGAAGCAATTATTTTCGTTAATTTTAGCACAACAGTCTGTATGAACAAACATGTTGCACGAGATACATATACAACCATTCGAACATTCAGACACACAAACATCACAAAAAATTAGGCTATTATATGGTATAAGATTCTCATTTAACGTTTCGTTAAATAAATTTGAATCGTCAAATGTTCCTTCAATTTCTTGGTTAACCGGAAGAAGAAGATTTACAGAATACCAGTAATTGTTGTTTTTGTTTGGTAATTCATATGTTTCATCGATTTCTGTCGTAACTGGGGGAATAATACTTACAGATGACATGACATTGTTGGTTTTGTTAGGTACTTCACATGTTTCAGTGACTTGTGATAACTGGAGGAATAATGTTTACAGAAGAGCTAAATTGTTCGTGTTAATTTGGTATGTTTGAGCTGATTTTAAAAGTTGTACCTGCAATAATTAATAAAAAAAAAACGAAAAATAAATAAAAATTATTTTACTACCCAATAGTTTTACTCTTATCACTTACTTCATCTAATAAATGTTGAAAATCTTCTTATGTATCTATTTCATTAATACAGTCCTTTGGAAGGGTAGAATCCGAAAGACCAACTTTTATTTTTGACCCAAACATTGCTTCGTAGGCTGACTGTTTTATTCCTACGTGAAGGCCCTGTTTTTCAATAATTGAATAAATTTAAGGTCTTCAGACCATTTAGATGTATTATTTTGCATTCACGTTAGTAGCATATCATGAACGTCACGATTAGCCCTTTTAACTCTTTCTCGCGACTGACTATGCCAATGCTTTTCATGAACAATTTTTAAATCCTGGAACATATTTTTCAGTTCATTTATTACTGTTTTAACGAACTAACGGCCATTATCCGATTGGAGTATTGAAGGTTCTCCAAAAATGCAGAACATTTTTAAGAAATGTGTAGCTACTTCATCTGCCTTCTTTAAAGTTAAAGATCTTAATTGCACGAATTTTGTAAGGCTATTCTGATTACAAAGATGAAATGAAATGGTACATCTACTTCGGATTGAATGTCGATCAAATCAACTTGACACTAACTGTTCATTTCATAAAATATAGGTTTTACAACAAGGTCTTTTCTTTTTGAACTGAGCTTTTGAACTGAAAAAGGTGTTACTACTTCTTGTGTTACATTTTTGTATTTATTATTTAAAAAATTTAACATTTTTGTTCTTCCTTCATGGTCAATACTTAAATGTGCTTCATAAAGAATATTAAATCATTCTCCATACCTTCTTCCAAAGGAACAATAAGCGTGAAATCATTTCCCACATTTACTACATCGTATTTGGCCAAACGTCGATATGAAAACAATGTTTTTTAGCTTGTCGTTTTACTTCTTTCACCTGATCACAAATTAAATCATATTTTTCACGAGATAAATAAGCATTGTTTTCATACCTTTTTGTTGAAATAAGTTTATCAAGATTCTCATAAAACCAGTCTTTAGATTCATTGGACATATTGAATACTTTGAATTGAATTTTTTACTTAATTATAGCAATATTTCCTGCAAAAATACCACTCTAGATCTCTCTTCGATAGCGAATTATTCCTTTTTTACTCGAACCTTTTATTCCAACCTTTTACTCTAACATGCATCTATAGTTCACCCTTGAAAAACACTATCTTTTTCACTCTTTACGTAGAGAAAAAACGTTAAAATGAAAGTAAAAGAATGCAATTCATTTCAATTTGAATTCCACCATTGTTCTACACGTGTTTCGAGTTATTCAACTACTCATCAGGAACACTTGTGGAAGTTCAAATTGAAATAAAATGTAGTCTAGTATTTGGATGTTATATTTATAATAACAGCCTGGTACGCTAGCAACGGCATCTATACGAAGTAACAAGAAGTCGGAGCACCTCTCTTCTATAGCAAATTAGATGAACCGCAAATTCAAAGCCTATTACTGGAGGCTGTTAAACTACGTTAGGAATAACCTATCGCTATTCACATAATTCGCTATCGAAGAGAGGTTCCCCTACTTCTTGTTACTTAGCTATAGATGCCGCTGCTAGCATACCAGCTATTATAATAACATCCAAATACTAGACTGCATTTCATTTCAGTTTGAACTTCCACACGTGTTTCTGACGAGGAGTTGAATAACTCAAAACACATGTAGAGCAATGGTGGAATTCACATTGAAATTAAATGCAATCTTTTACTTTCATTTTAACGTCGTATATCTACGCAAAGAGTGAAAAAGATAGTGTTTTTCAAAGATGAACTATAAATGCATGTCGTAGTAAAAGGTTATTCCTATCGTCGTTCAACAGCCTCCAGTAAAAGAGGCTTTGAATTTGCGGTTCACCTAACTCGCTATCGAAGAGAGGTCCCCGACTTTTTGTTACTTCGTATAGATGCCGCTGCTAGCGGCAGCGGTTATTATAATTATAACAGCCAAATGCTAGACTGCATTTGAACTTCTACCAGTGTTCCTGATGAGGAGTGGAATAACTCGAAACACGTGTAGAACAATGGTGGAATTCGAATTGAAATGAAATGCAATCTTTTTACTTTCATATATATATATATATATATATATATATATATATATATATATATATATATATACAAAACCACCAGTTTATTAGGGCTGCAGTCAGAAGGTTGGCCGAGATGTTAGAGAAACACTCTTTTGACTTTTTGTCGAGCTTTCGGAATTGTTTTATTCCTTTTTCAAGACACTGTAATATATATATATACATCCCGCTATCATTTTGAGCTCGTTTCACTTTGCAGTAATTTAGCATCACCAAGAAATGCTATCATTTTCTGTTTATAAGTTGTGTATGTTCGTTTAGTGCACCTTTGTAGGCTTGGTACCGTTGTCGGTTTTTTAATAATCCGATTTTTTTATATAATAAATTTTTTACACTAAACCATCATTTTAACCTCGGGAGGTAAAATTACTGTATTTGGTATCATTTTAAAGCCAATATATGTTGCCAGTGTTAATACTTAAAATATTATTTGAAAACATAAAAATATCGATCGGTTTGGGTCAAGTTCAAATAAAGACATTGAAACTACCTGCCGGCCGGCTGGCTTCAGCCGGCTGGGGTCAACCAACAGGTTTTTTATATCAACGTTCAGTTGTTATATTTATTCATTAGATATTTATTCCCAGAGAGTTGTGTAGGGGAATATTTTACATATTTCAATTTCCAAGCTGTTTAATCGAAGCTATCAGTGAATAGTCTAAGATAAATATTAGTTTTTTATGGGATTAAGTCAAATATATTGGTTGTGATTGTGATGAGAATCACATTTTTAATTATTTAATGTTTGAAATTTTGATTTCCATTCAGGAAATCGTTCTCAAAAAACGTTTTTTGTACAAAATGTGTATACACATTTTTACATAATTTGTACAATAAACAAGGTTAAATATTGGAAATCGTATCTTTAAATATTAGTTAACTAAAAATGTAATTTTCATCTCCATATCGACCAATAATTGTGGCTTAATCACATAAAAAAATAATATTTGACTTTGACCATGGCATAAGAAAGTAGTTCACGGAACCTCGCTAAATAGTTTAAAAAAATCTTATACAGAAATTTAAATTCTAAATAGTATGAGGGGTAGCCGACGAAAAATTCGTAAAGACATACAGTTGATTTTGCTTTGTTTTTTTAAACAATCTTAAAAGACAAAAAAAAAATAATTTTTTGCTTATAAAACGTTTTGTATACATTCTAAAGAAAAATAATTCAAATAAAAGTTGTAGACCATAAAACGTTTTTTATGTAGAGAAATACCAAATTTAAATACATAAATAATTGAGATAATTTCAAAAAATCGTAAACTCTAAGATATTATGTTTGTAGTAATTTATAAATGTTAATAACCTTGTTTTTTGCCTAACGACAGGTAATATAGCTACTTGAAATTATGGCAATTGATGAGTTATTAAAGTGTGCTAAATATCAAGAAGATCAAAAAATATTTTACAATTTATTCAATTTGTTTTTTTCATAGCTAATGTTAAAGTGTTCCTATATCAACTGTTTTGAGTTGATAAAGTATCACTTTAACCGCAAGGGTAGATAAAGTGACACTTTAACAGCAAGAGTAGATAAAATGTTTTAACTTTTTTTTATTCAATAAAATTTACAAATTCAAACACATTAAGGATTAAAAACAACTGAAATTTTACAATTAACATTATTAGAAATATCTATTTTTGGAGCATCATAACTTGTACTCGTTTGCTTAAACACTTGATTCGAGGTAATGGATTAATTCTTTTCCTTCCATTTCGTATTTATTCACTTTGTACAGAAAACGCAACAATATTCTCCGCAAAAACCAAAACGTAACATTTGTTTGACATTTGTTGACAGAGTAATTCATATCCCTAGCAACGGAGCAACACAATTGCGATTTTTGTCCTAAAAATTACAATTTTCTTTGAAATTCTATTTTTCACCTAAACTTGAAGTCTTGCTATAGAAAAAAAAATGTATTGCACACGACGATAAAATCGCATTATCTTCTCGAGCATAATTAGCGTCTCGACTGACGTCTCAACGCTAAAAAACGCTCTCGAAGATAAAGTACAATTTTATTGTCTTGTACAATAAATAACTATTATTACAGAAAGCTATTATTTAAAAAACTGTACTTGTCCAAACAGTATGACAGATAAGTATTTTGTAACTTGCAATCGACTCTTTGCGGTTTCAGTTTTAGGATATATTAAAAAAAACTAACATATTATTAAATTTTTTATTAAAAACCAGTTAGTGGATAGGGGACTTTTTAGTTTTTAGACCACTTCACATTTTTTTTAGTTTTTTACAAGTGAGGATTGTCTATTCGGTTATTTCTTAATATGGGCTATGAGCAATTGTCTAGTCAAGTTAACACTATTATAGAAGTTACCCATACTTTTTCAGTAGTCATTCAGACGGTTCATCTTAATTGTCCCCATATGGAACATAAGCCCGAGAAAAGTCTTAAATTCTGTTTGTGTTGTCTCTTTCCAAAACGCAATCCTCGATTTTTCTGAACGACTTTGTGCAAATATTTCGACTTCCAACTTACGACTTACGACTTCCAATACTATAAGGCCACTTGAGGCACAATACGTTTTTACTCAATAATAGTTACTGTATAAGTAGAATTGTTTTTTAATGTGCTTCATTGAAGCACACTAGACATATTGCAGTTTTGCTATCGCATTCTTCAGAGTATGTTTTAACTTTTTTAACTTTTCTATCGGCCTTTTTACTAGTCATGCTTCTTCTTAAAATTTTGTAACATCTTGTACACTTTCTTCTCTTTGTATTATCTACATCGCTTTGCCTGAGATGGTATTTTTGGGTGTAACTAGTCGTGAGGGTTACAACATTTCTTTATTTGCAAATGCCTTCGCGAACTCCAGTCTGAACTCAAGGATAGGTTGTCGCTTTTTTTTACGTTTTCTACTATTTAGCAACTAAGCATTGACTACTGCGGTATTAAATGCGGTATTGAATATTAATTCCACTGCCACTTTCCGGTACCACTTCAAAATTTTGCGTATTGGGCTTTGGTAAGAAGCCACTTGATCACTAAAATCAACACTCTTTTTCACCAAGCTATACTCGAGAATAGTTTGTGGTTTTAGTACTTGTGTATAATTTTTCTTTTCACTTGATTAAACCAAGATACAACTATTATGTTTAAATGTTGTAAGAATTAAAACTGGTCTTTCGTCGACCCATTTTATCACTTGTAAAATCAATAATGGGGTTAAGTTTCATCGTGAGTAGCTGGTTGCAACTTTTTTAATCGAGATTTTGGTTTTACATGTTTTTATAGTAAAATAACTGCACATGAATAATTCGTTTCTTGAACAATGATTTCAATTCATCGACCAATATTCTAAAATAAGTTCTTATTACGTCGTCCGGAATATTATAAACTGGTTCTCTTTCACAAAGCATTGGAAATATGGTTTACATTCTATATTTAGAAAAATCTTTTACTGCAACTCTTGTTCGACCTGAACTAAATTAATACACAAAACAAATTAATCTATTTTTTTTATAGAAATGCAGATTCCTGTCGGATTTTTATCAGTGCGGCATGAGTCACTGGTGTCTCGTATATCCGGACCTCTTATCGCATTACAAACATAATTCTCAATTTAGCAGTGCGGTACAAGATACATTTAGGTCGTATAATCTTAAAGCCGTAATAAGACCATAAGACCGTATGTTATAAATAAATATATCCCTATAAGAATTATTTTGAAAGATGAAAAAAATACAAGAAGGCAATATTAAGTGTTATTTCTGTCTCCGGCTTCTGCAAGTAATGTAGCCTTTCTTAAGTAATTTTAAAGCGTTTGTTTGTCCTTTTGTAGTGTAGTGTGATGTACATTTATATGTTTATGACATTTTGTTCTTGTCGGATAGGCCACAATTGACGAAATGCCCCTGAAGATGATCTAGGGATCGAAAGTACTTGGGCAAGATTTAATGAAACTGTGCTCGATATATGCCTTTTATCTGATCAAAGATTATATTTGTGTTCGTCATTAAGATTTCGGCTTCTTGGTCATCTACCTCTTGCTCTTCATTTTTCGACTATTAGTTGTATAATATAATTCGGAGTGTTATTTGTGTTTTCTTAATTTGGAATTGTTAATCGTGTAGCTCCATATGAAATAGTAGAAGATGAAAACGGCAGCATATTCATCCATAAAAAAAGGAAACGCGACAAATATATCTGAAACAACTGTTTTATGTTATAAGAGATGAAACAGTCCCAAATTACCAAAACAGGTGAACAGGGCACTATAAAGAGGAAGTAGAATTAGCTATGAAACAGCTTGAATGGGAAAAAGAAGTAAGCTTAGACCAAATACCAGCAGGAATTATTCAAGTGAGGAAAAAAATTAAATGGATAACAATATTCACTCCATTTACAGAAAAGGCGGTGACCCGCAAAAATTTTAAGAACTTCTTTAATAGCCTCCAGTCAACAATTTCCTACTCATGTTTAAAAACCGTACGGAATGCACTGTATATACTAACCCAAGTCGTCAACTTATGCACGACTCCCCTTGTATAGGAACACAGGCATGCACCCGTGCGGGAGAAAAAAATTTGTCATACCGTTACATTATGTCACATTTTAACGTTGAATATTTTATGGTCCCCTTTGGGTTATAAAACAAATGATCATTTTAGGCTCCATATGTCATGATTAGACCTATAGGACAGGAGATACGCAAGTAAGGCTCTTTTGACATAACATATATAGGAGCAAAGATATATACCTAAGGTCCTTTTGACGTGTTGATGTATTTCGTACTATTCTATTGGTTAAATGGTACCATTTGAGGTACTGTACGTCACGATTGGACTAATAGGATCGAAGATACATAACTAAGGCCCTTTTGCCAGGCTACTCTATTTAATTTTTATATCTCATTGTATTCTATTAGTTAAATTCTATCATTTGAGGTACGAAACGTCACGATTGGACTAATAGGAATCAGATGCAAGATGCTATGGATTCTAATAAATGGCCGCATGGTGCCTATGTCCAACGGTTTTTTCACCTGAGAACCAACTCAGACATGCATCAGCCGAAGACGCAAACCTAACGGCAATTAGTTCAGAGTTCAAACATTTTAAAATCATTTGTGTAAATTCACAGTCAATAACAAACAAAACATGTGCATTTGAGCTAATTTTAAATTGTAACTGTCCGGATATTGTTTGTGTTACTGAGACATGATGTAATGAGTTAAGTGTAAATAGTATTAATTTTGAGAATTACTGTCAAGCTGCTTCATATAATAGACTTGAAAAAATCCACGTTGGTATCCTAATGTTTGTCAGAGAGTCAATGTCATTTAAAGTACCAAAGTATATAAATAGTTTAGCAGAAGAAGTTAATTTCGAGTCTTGTTGTATCACCTTCAATTTAAATGCAAGTACGTACTGTTTGATAAACATATATAGAGCACCCAGTGGTGATGTAGAGATTTTCATGAACAAATTATTTTTAGCGTTAAACTATTGTTATGATCATTTTAAATATGTTATTGTAAGTGGTGATTTTAATATTAATTACCGAGTGTGTCTCGGGAAAAGTCTTTACTGAATGACATTATTGAAAGTTTTAATTTAACATGCCAAAACTTAGAACCTTCTAGAATTTTCACAAATAAAAACGGCAGAACAACAAAATCTAAAATTGACTATTTTCTTACAAATTATTCCCTACCATATGAGGAAACATTTGAGATTTTCATCTTGGAGATCATAGTGGATTGGAACTTATAATACCAAATATAAATTCAATAGCAAATCACCAAACAAATGACATAACGAATACTATAACATTTAGAAATTTGTCTGAACCAAGTATATCAACATTGCAAACAAGGTTGAATCATGAGGATTTTAAGGTTGTTTATGAAAATCTCGACAATATTGACTGCTTATACTGTTTTTGTAAATATTATATTGTATCATATTGATATATGTTGTCCTATGGTTGTAAAAAAATTAAGTCAAAGTAATACTAACAACTGGATTTCTAACGAAATCTTAAAGATGGGAGTTGATTTAAAAAACCTTTTCTGGTTGACAAAAAATTCGACAGACCCTGATGTAAAATTAAAATATAAAGAAGACAAAAAAAGTATACTGATAAAATTCAAGAAGCAAAAAAGCATTGTTTCCAGAATACTCTTCACAACAAAAATAACCATCAAAAGCAAAAATTTATTTGGAAAACAAGTAATATCAAAACTGGAAAAAAAGGACAGTATGAAAACATAGAAAAAATCGAACACTTAGGAAGTTTCATAAACGATAAAAAAGAAATGGCAAATGCTTTCGGCGTATTCTTTTCATCATTTTCAAAAAATGCATTAAATGCAAAATATGGAAATTCACAATTTAAAAACTATACGACTTTAAATGTTGACCAAACATTCTTCTTCTATCCTATTGACTATAGCGATGTTGCCGAAGCTGTTTCATCCTTAAAAAATGTAAATTCAGTGGGTATTGATTGCATTTCCACAAAGCTAGTTAAACATATGAGCATGTACATTATTCAACCGTTAACTGATTTAATAAATAAATCTGTAGAGATGGGTATTTTTCCCACTGATTTGAAAATTGGTATCGTTTCCCCAATATTTAAAAAAGGAAACAAAACTATGTTAGAAAATTATAGACCAATTACCGTACCAACTGTCTTGTGTAAGGTTATTGAAAAATGCATTCATAAAAGGATGTTGTCATTTCTTAGTAAATATAACATAATAAGTTCATATCAAAATGGGTTTCTTCCTGGTAAATCAACCGAGAGGGCATCAACAACATGTTTTAAACTCATTTATAGTTAATTAGATCAAAAGAAATTTGTTGGAGCCCTCTTTTTTGATTTAACTAAAGCTTTTGACTCTATAAATTTAAATGTAGCAATTTGTAAACTAAACGGACTTGGATTTCGAGGTAATTTTTTAAAATGGTTACAATCCTATCTAGAATATCGACAGATGTATGTCAAAGTCGGCCATTATCAATCAGATTTGTATGACGTTGATCTTGGCGTTCCACAAGGATCAATACTGGGTCCTTTGTTATTTCTTTGTTATATCAATGATATGCCTAAATATATGAGTACGGAAAATATTTTTTTGTATGCTGATGACACGACTTTGGTGGCATCTGCAGAAAATGCTGAGGAATTGAGGTTAAAACTCAATACCTTAGCCCATGAGTTTACGTCTTGGTGCGAAAAAAACTCATTAATAGTAAATCCGAGTAAAACAGTATGTATGCAATTTTATATAAAAACTCCAATAAAGGAAAATTTCTCTGTCAAAGTCGACAATGATTGTATCACTTTATCTGACACTACAAAGTTTTTAGGACTACATCTAAACAGTAATATGAGCTGGGAGGTACATATTAATCATGTATGTTCGAAAATTAATTCTGGATACTATGCTCTTTTGCAACTCAAATACTTATTTACAACGGAACAGATACTTAATGTTTATTACGCTATCATCTATTCACATTTGTCATATAATATTGTTCTATGGGGCAGTGCAACAAATGTCTCGAAAGTTTTTATAGCCCAAAAGCGCATAATTCGCTTGATTTTTAATTTACCATATAGACATACGTGTAAAGAGCATTTTAGAAAATATCAAATACTCACTGTTCCCTCAATTTTTATATACAGAAGTATTCTGTATACAAAAGCTAATATTAATAGATTGAAATCAAATTCAGATGTACACAATTATCGTACCAGAAAAAAAGATTTCTTTAGGACTCCTAAACATTACACTTCTATGTTTGAAAAAAACCCTGATTATAGCGGTGTAAGGTTTTTTAATCAGCTCCCATCCAAATTAAAAAGTGAAGCAGATGATGATAGGGCATTTAAGAATAAATTGAAGACTTATCTCATCGAGTCATGTTTTTATAGTGTCGGAATTTATGTCTTAGATATGTTGTATGTTGTTTCTATATTTTTTATGTGTATGTTTATATTGTATAGGTAGTCTTTAACGTTTCTTTTTACTTTGACATGTCCTATATTATGTAAATAATCTGCAAGGATGAATAAAGTTTTATTATTTTATTATTATAGTCCAAGAGATCGAGCCGAAATTTTGAACTGATCAGTAATATGACATTTCTCTATTGGAATATATTCATTGTAACTGGGTTAAGACTTTGCCTTACAGGCGGACGCCCCTCGTGGTACAGGGGGTGGCTATACAGGGATGAAGTTGTCATTTTTTTTCGGAAAAATTAGCGATCGATAATATGGCCGAAAGTTTGCCCAAAGTAAGATCTTGGTATAACTAGACGAAATCCCAAAGGGCGGACGCGAGAGTGGATACATAAGGGGTGGCGGACAGGGGTGAAGTTGCAATTTTTTGGGAAAAAATGAATTATAAGTAATATGTCCGCCATTTTCATGGCTCATTATTTAGCCCCTAAAAACTCTAAATCCAAAAGGGCGGACAGCTGGGTTGGTACAGAGAGCCATAAAACGGGGTCAAATGTACCACTTACCTGCGCATTTTAGTCTCGGTAACAATTTTCAAACTGATTTTATTATGATATTTTTATACCGATTGATTTGAAAATTTGTATGCTCACTTCTGTTACTATTCTGAAAAGCGTCAAGTAGAGTTTTCCTCAAAATTTTCCAAACAAATTTCCGTAAATGAAAATTTTCCGTAATTTTTTGAGGTAAAATCTAATTTGTAGAATCCTTTCGATTTTCTGTCAGTTATACCATGATTTTTTTCCAAAAATTTTCAAACGATTTTTCCGATAAGAAAAAAAAAATTAGAAAAACTTTTCTAAATTTTCATGGATTTTGCAACCTCTGTTTGGAATTGGAGTGGATTTGGAAGAAGCTAAATCCGAGACCAGCCTGTTTGCCTTCTGTTGGAGGGTGCACACCGGACTGTTCTTATGTTTGATGTAACTTTTTTTGTCATTCAGGAAACTATTACTTTTTTCAGTGTAATCGTTCTTATACATTGCCACTGCTACATTTCCTTGTCACTCCTAACAATGTAAATTTCTGGATGTGATTTTAAAAATTGTTTGCACTAATTGTATATTGTGTTCAAAAAATGTCCTTTACTTGTTTTATGTAGAAAGTTAGTGATAACATTGGTGCTTTGAGATCTCACAATATCCTTCTCTTGGGGTTCCAGACCAGAAATAAGGAACTCGATATCTGAGAGAAGAGAAGATATTTTGAAATCTTTAGCACTAGGAAATAGGCAATATTTTGGACCTAAAGATAAAAGTTTTTTGACATTATAAGTAAAAGTGATGTCAGTTAGATTTTTGAACCATTTTTCCATCCAAGATGGAACTAAATTTGGTTTTGGCCTTAAAAACTATGGTTACTAACTTGTCACACATCGATTTCAGGGACAAGGGACTAAAAAAGTTGGGATCTATACTACTAGAGAACTCCTACCCCATAGGGCTTTTAAATAAACTCATTTTCGGTTCTCCTTTTTCTTCGCAATTTTCTAATAACCAAAATTTTCATAACAATGAGGTCCGACAATTGGCATTGACATACAACACTTCAATAATACCATCTAAAATAACTTATGGTTCCTTACCCTACATTCCAGTTCTGACACCTAAGCTAATGAACATTTTCAAAAATGTTAATTGCTTGAAAATTACAACTAAGAATGTGAAAACGGTATCGTAGTTATACACAAAGACAAAATATCCTTTCACAATACTAGAGTCATCAAATGTTGTTTATTCTATACCGTGTGCCAATTGCAACAACGTTTACATCGGAGAATCATCTCGTAATTTCTACAGTATGATGATCCCACACCGTGGTGACATAAAAACCAACAAAATAAATGCATGTGCACTCACAGAACATGCAATAACTCATCATCAGGGAAAGCTACAATGATGGTTACTATGGGTATCTCTTACATACGACATATTAGTTTTTTTCCTTACTAAGTGAGGATGTTTGTTAAGATGTTAGAATTGAATTGAATTATATACATAACAATAAACTAAAACTAAGACTCAGAAATTACACATATTTGGACATCTACAATTTAAATTAATGTGTATAATGTTAAACTAAATAACAATTTTTTTTATATCTGACAGATTCATGAATTGAAGTAAGGTTAGATGTTTATTGGAGTGCAATTTTGTTTTATATAAATCAGTAGTTGATAAATTTTTTTTCTCATTATCATATTAAGTTATACAGTTTAAGTCATTTATCAGCAATCAACAATATTATTAAATTAAGCGACAGATCGTAGGCAAACCTTTTAACTTTGGTTCTTCTATTCTTGTTCAAGACTAGTACATAGGAGTATATTTTACTCATATCAATATCTGATTTTTTGTTGATACAATTACTACTCTCCGCTATGAAATTCATTTCTAGAAAGATTCTCTTACCTTAGTTACTTTCAACACCTAAGATTTTAAGGGAACTATAATCCATAGTGTGATTATTATCATGTACATGTGTAGCAAGAGTGCATCTTTCTGGATATAATCTACAGTCACTTTTGTGGGAGGTAATTCGATGTTTTATGGATGTTGAACTTTGTCCTATATATTCTTTATTACAATCTGTACAAGGGATACTTGGGGGATCACTCCATCTTTATGTAATATCAAATGATATCATCTACATTCTTTTTCATGAACATGACTTTGAAAGATAGAGTTGGTAGTACTATATCTAACAAATCATCCATGACATATGTGGCAACGATAATACTTATTTTTGCTCCCATTGGTGTTCCAAAAGTTTGTTTATACATTTTGTTATCAAAAGTGAAATATGTGTTCTCAAATAAAAAGGTTACCATATCAAATAATTTGTCTTTAGTAATGTTGTAATGTTTGGTAATATCAAACATTTTTTGTTTATAGATCTTAGACAAAAATTTAAACGTACGTTGCTAAAAAGTGATACCAAATCTAAGCTAGCCAATACATAGTTTTGAGGTACACACCATTCAAAAGTTTACTGGCTTCAAAAGAATCTTTGGTTATTAATATCATATTCTTTAGTAAGAATATCAGTTATAATCATTGCTATACCTTCGGTAGGTGCTCCAATCGAGGCAACAATAGAACGAACTGACAGTGTTGGTTTGTGAATTTTAGGAAGTGAGTAAAACTTTGGTATAATACTATTGTACATCGTGTATTTCTCCTTTGTAACTTCATCTATTAATTACTATTTAACTGGGAATAAGCCACAATTAAAGGTTAAAATACGTTTATTGACGTTTCAATTTCCACTTCGGAAATCGTTCTCAAAATACAAACATTAGTTATAAAAATATCCATCGGAATAAAATTTTAAGATATCAATAGAAACAAAATGTATATAGTAATTTAAGATAAGATTTAGTGTAGATAAGAATAGAAATTTGTTTGGCACCTTTTTCCGTTTCAAACAAAATTATCAAAAAAAAAACCTTTTGTTTAGAATTAGAAGACATTTTACCTGTAAGTTAATCTTTTCATTGTTTGTATCATCGAGTATTAAATGACCATATTCTAATCTTTTGAAATATGTATAAATTATCGTGTATTGACAAAACCAATTTTAAAGTTAGCTATTTAGTTTTTCTCTGAAACCGAAATTAGGCTTTTCCAAAATCATGGTAAACACAATTTGAGCTTTTGATTGGACGGTCGTTTTTAAATGGGAATTCGTGAGTCGATCATGAGACAGGAGAATTTAGTCATATTTTGGTCATCGAAAGGAAACAGTCGTTTGTCTCAAGATAGGGTGTGGTTCGTGAGTTTGGATACCGGCGTAACGAAAAGAAGTGAATAGTTTGAAGAAGGAGATAACAAGTAGATTAAAAGAGGTCCTTGTATCTACCTTGGGCATTTTATAAAGTATATGTGAAAGTATTCTTACGGCATCAAGTTGACAAAAGGAGGTCCTGGTGTCATAAATATGTAGCTGAGTTTGGAGAAGTGAATCAGGTGTTTTTTGTGTAGTCTGCAGGAGGTTTGCAGAGACGTTAAGAAAGAGCCGAGGTGCCAAAGAGGAGAGATCACATCGTTGAGGAGACTGGACTTTTCTGGGTATTTTCCAACATACAACTCAAGAAGAAAATAAGCTGTAAGTGTTTGTACAATTGAATTTTATATCTGTGGAGGATCGGTTTGACATCATGGTCATTAGCATTCAAATTTAAGAACTGAGGTTTTGTTATTTAATAATTTAATAATTGTTTTATTCGTTCATATAAAATAAAGAAACGTAAATTTTTGTAATATAATATATTTGTATTCTCATCATTTCTTCTCTATCCCGATAAAAGACAACTAGAAAATCTTTTGAATCCATCGAACACAGGTAATAGAAGGATTATTTTACTTTTGATAACAAATAAGTTATATTTTTTTATTGGCTCAATAAACTAAGATTAAAGTCAAAATAAACAATCATAGCAATATATATATATATATATATATATATATATATATATATATATATATATATATATATATATATATATATATATATATATATATATATATATATATATATATATATGTATATATATATATATGTATATATATATATATATATATATATATATATATATATATATATATATATATATATATATATCGAGAAAAGGAGTACGACCGTCAATCCAAAATAAACTAAGGTACACTCGAAGAGTGGTGGGTTTTTCGGTCAAAGTGGAGAAATAAAAGACAAAGAAGGTGGCTACTTCATCTATTTATTGAAGACGTTTCGCTTTCTGCTCAGAAAGCATCATCAGTTCATCTAAAAAGAACAATATGTTTGGTTTCATATTGTTCTTTTTAGATGAACTTACATCAGCAAAACTTACATCAAAACTCAAAACTGTCGAGTTGGTCCGCTAGTATATATATATATGTGTGTGTGTATATATATATATATATATATATATATATATATATATATATATATATATTATATATATATAAAATAATTTTTGATTAAATAGTTTAATAAAATGTTTAAATTAATTTGATTCATAGACTTCTTATTAATTTCTCAGTTAAAAATTATTATGAACTTTGGACTGTTGGAAGTTGAATTAAATCTGCACCTGTTACTGGCCAACCAGCTACAACTTAGACACTTATATGTGATATGTAGGGATCGACCTCACTTGTTTGTTCTTTTTCTCCGAGCCATTCCCTGAAGGGGAAATGGTGTTCTTAAGCATCTTTTTCTTTCATGTAATGGTTCGTACAGACAAGGTTTTCGCCTACTTTTTCATATTTTTTAAACTTACCGCTTTATTGCATTATCGGTTGATAACTCGCCGTGTTGTTTGTCATGTTTTGACTTCAAGGACACTGTCTTTTCATGTGATAGTTATGTGGATCTGAAATGGGCTCCCATTTGCCGGGTGTCTCCTGTAAGCATTGGAAACTTTTTGTGGTAACTTCATTGCACCTTTTATAATATTACTATAATAAACTTAATCTTTTTAATAATGTTACCTAAAGTAAAAATTAAATTAATATCATACTGTTGGAAGTGTGATCTTATGATCTTGTTAGTTCTCGACAAATACTTATTTTTTACTACGTTTTTTTTACATACTTTTTTAAATTACATGTACAATAACCACATGGTCTTTTGCTGTGCTATGTTTGAATCAAATTGTAAACTGTATTTAGTTTTAATTAATTGTTTATACAACTTAACTCTTTAATGTCTAATATCTTAAGCTTCTTTACATATTATAACATTGACTGCTACATGTCTTTTTGAGGTAACAGATTTATATTGACTTTTCTATGGATTTTTGGTTTTTCATATTGTTCTTTTTAGATGAACTGATGATGCTTTCTGATTAGAGAGTGAAACGTCTTCGATACATAGATGAAGAGTGATCCTTATTTTATATATATATATATATATATATATATATATATATATATATATATACATATATATATATATATATATATATATATATATATATATATATATATATATATATATATATATATTAAACCCAGAGCTAAGATTAATACATACTATTATAAATATTTCGAGGATGGAGGGGGCGATATTTTCTTTATGACAGGTCTTCATGTAGAAAGTAACCGTAAGGCGTCATCTCTTTTATTAAGACAATTTGGCCTTTTTTCTATTTCTATGGCTTCTCGGATAATTCTTGGTTTATAGAAGCAGATGGAGGCTATGGTTCTGGAGTTTTCAAAATCAATTTCTTGTCGTGTATGAAGATGGTGTTGATCGGGAGCTGAAATTGAATCGGAATTGCGAACAGAAATGGAATGTTCATAAATCCTATTTTGGATTCTACGATTTGTTTAGCCTATATAGGATCGGGGACAGTCTGCACAAGGAATTTCATAAACTCCGTGCTGTTCATTTGGAACATTGTCTTTGATTGATCGGACAAGAGACGAAAGTTTTTGTTGGGGGTAAATATTGTTTTTATTTCTATTGGTTTAAGAATTTTGTCGATTTTGTCAGTGACACTTTTGATGTAAGGAAGAAAAGCTATCGTATGATAAGGGTCTGAGTCTTTGGATTGAGTGGGAGATTGATGTCTGTGGATGCTCCTATTGATGTGATTTTCGCGGTAACCGTTTTGGATGAGGGCTGTTTTAAACAAGAGAGCTCAGCGGGTCTACTTGCATCATCGGAAAGGCGTATTGATCTGGAGACAAGGGTATTAATGACTGAATTAATTTGTGAAGGTGGATGGTGAGAGTTGGCATGCAAGTAACGATTGGTATGTGAGGGTTTTTGATAGAGTAATGAAAACCTTGGGATTGGTTTTTCTTTATGAAAACAGCGAGAAACATTAGGGATGAATCAGTTTCCATCTATATCGTGAACTGGATACTAGGATGTATACCATTCATTGGTCATTGAAAAGACACCAAAGCATCCCTGCCATGGGGCCAAATGACGAATGTATCGTCAAGATATCGTAGCCAACATGTGGGCTTGAGCATTGATGTGGATAGTGCTCGGGTCTCGAAGTCTTCCATAAAGATATTGGCAATTACTGGAGATAGAGGGGAGCCCATTGGGGCACCATTTATTTGTCTGTAGAATTGATTTTGGAAGATGAAATAGGTGTTGGACCTTCAATGTTTAATGAGAGATAAGTGGTCTTGTTGGATACTGTATTTAGTTTTCAGAATGTTTAGAGTTTCATCTACATGAAACTCTAAGTCTAAACTAATCTATATTCATCTATATGTTATCTATATGTTATGGTTAACGTTCCAAATCAGGTTAATCTTAATATTTCTCAGTTAATATTGAGATTCCCAGTCTAGTTGGTTAATATCCGTAGATAGAACGATCTTCAGCCCTCAGTCGGCTAATGTCGACATTAACATAAGTGTCTTTTTAAAGTCCACATATTTTTATTTCTTAATCAAGTAGTATGTGTGCAAATATTGTTATTAATGTGACAATTTAAGTACCCATTAGGAATATTTCGTTTCATCCAGGTGATCCTGATCAGGATCACCTATATTCTTGCTATCGACTTTTTTTTTGTATTGGTAACCAGAGCTTGCTACATTATGCTGATGGGTTTGCTACACATTTTTCTTCATTAAATAAGATAAGATTTGCTTCTTTGACTCTCTTTTTTGATGTATGTTTCTGTGACTAGTGATGCATCTTTCTTTTGTACTCTGTGCTCATGCTTATTTTCCCAGGTATTTTTGCATATGTGTCATTTGTCGAAGTCTCTGTTTTTGATGTATGTTTCATGCTTATTTATTCTGACACAGTGTTCTTGCGGTTTCTCCCAGATAAAAAATTTTGAATTCACAGAGTATTTTATAGATTGTTATGTTTGGTTTTGGACAGAATAGATCTCAGTATTTTGGTTGTTTCGAATGTTGTTATCATGTACTTATTTAATACCCTTTTAGTTTTTTTGATAAGCTCTTCGCACATGGTATTGTTGTCATCTTTAAATCACTTCTTGTGAACATTTCTGGATTACTTGGGTGTTTTGTTGTTTCCTTTCTTCAATCTTGTAAAATTTCGTGTTTCTAAATGAGAATGGGTAATCATTTTTTTGTCAAAGCCTTTGTTAGCAGGTTTTTTTTTCCTGAAATGTATTTTTTTCCTATCATGATTTGATAATTCTCTTTTTGGTGTTACGTTGTGGTTTGAGTGTTTCAATGGTGCTTGTCATAACAATACTAAGATTCTCAAAAGAACACAATGGAGCTATGTGGTGTGGAGAAGTGGAGCTGTGTAAATGGTTGCAAATAGTGTTTAACCAGGCCGTACAATCCAAGATATTTTGAATAGTAGCTATTGCAGGCTAATACATATCAAACCAAACCATACACATTATTTTAAAAATTCCTTAAGAATGAAATCCTCATTTAACACATTAAAAAACTAGAAGACCGCCCTAACCCCCTATTGTAACATAAATAGAAGAAATTATATCTGCAATAAAGATGGAAAAATCATAGCAGCTTAAAAATATATGGTAAAGTGCCATATGAAACAAAAATTAAAATATAGTTAGTTCTACACAGAATAAGTCCTGTGAAAACACAACTGATGAATTTAATAATATTTTCAATCATAAATGATTATTACATGCGTACTAAAAAAAGCTGCCATTTTCAAGGTTGTACCAATGCATCTTCCAAATACGGTTGGTGGCAATTACCAATAAAAGTAGTTTACTATTAATTTGTGCTGTGAAAGAATAGTATTACTATAGACTTTTATAGTTATGATTGAGGCCAAGATGAATGCTTTATAATTTTCTAACATGGGCACATTATGTAGTTATATTATTTTATAATATTATTCTTAAAACTATTTCATAAGCTCTTCTTTAGGAATTTGATGGCACATTGGATTCTCTTTCCATAGCTGTAACTTGCCAATTTAACAAAAGAGGAACCCTTTTAGCTGTCGGTTGTAATGATGGAAGAATTGTGATTTGGGACTTCTTAACACGAGGAATTGCAAAAGTTATTGCTGCACATGTACATCCAGTTTGCAGTATAAGTTGGTCGAGGAATGGTCATAAAGTTGCTTCTGCTTCTACCGATAATACTGTCTGTATATGGAATATACTTTCTGGAGAATGTGAACAAAAATATAGATTTCCCTGTCCTGTTTTAAAAGTTCAGTTTCAACCAAGAAATGTGGAGAGATTACTTATTTGTCCCATGAAACATCCAGCAGTGATTGTGGACATTAATGGGGGTCATAAGGTATTACCAATTGATGAAGATGTAAGTATAAACATGTCTGTACATAGGAATAGTAGATTTTTTGAAATGCACTTAAAACATTTTACAGAATTATATCCATTATTGGGCATTCAAAATACCATCAAAAATAATTTCATATAGGTGTTTGTATCCAGTAGATTTTTTTCATGCTAATATTAATCTTAAAATCAATTCGAAATGTTTCACGTTTTTGAGAACATTAAGTCATTTTATATACTTTATATATTAGAAAAAATACTAATCACTACTTTGAGAGTCATTTGTTTGCTTATGGTTATTGTGAATTTAAAAAAATATATACATAATTTAAATAAAAAATAATCACGAGTTAGTATTATTGTGTTACATTAACAAATTTTGATTATACAGTGTAATTCTTTGAGAGTTCCAATTAGACGTTTTAGACTAGAGAAACTTGAGATAACTAATATCTGAAAATTTATAAATAATAAAATGTATCTTTATAAATAACAAAATTGCAAACATCTTGTTTACTACCATTTTTTTTTAAATGAAAACTTCTTTAGCGACGTTATGCACTTTTTAGATGGGGAAAACTCGCGACGGTCACCGCGAGATATATTATGTATTATATATAAATAGTATGATGCAACGCATATATACTACATAGCACTTCTTTTTGGATGGGGAAAAAGCATTGAATTCGCGACCGTCACCGCTACCGCGAGATATATTATGTATACATATATGTGTATGTATATTGCATATACGGCGGCAGCCACGCTTATCCTCTGAGCGAGCTAGCCGGACTAGCTGCCGGCAAGCAACGCGCATATATACTATATATATTCTATAGTTCTATACTTTACGCTTCGGTTAATATATCTCCCGCTTATATATATATATATATATATATATATATATATATATATATATATATATATATATATATATATATATATATATATATATATATGTTCGGAAAGATTTCGGCGGTTAGTACAATTAAACTTAGAGCTAAGATTAATATTATTATAAAAATTAATATTAAACTCACCAGTCTTCCGGGTTGAACCGCGTCGATATCCATTTTGCCGAGCTTTCGACATCCTCTCTGATGTCTTCTTCAGGGCTTCCGAGATCTCAGTCTCCCGAGCCCCCAGACACTACTACACTCACTAGTCACTTCTAGTTCACTCACTAGTTCACTGTATATATAATAATATATTATATATATATATATATATATATATATATATATATTATATGTGCTTTTTACTGTATACGTCATTGAAAAATATAAACAGCACGTGTTTTTTTGGTGTGCAGATGACTTGTTTAGCGACGTTTTTATATAAACTGTTAATATTCTTCTTTTTGTTTTCAAAATCATATAATCATTCAACATAGTGTACATTTCACAAAATTACAAAAGGTCGGTATAATATAAATATATAATGTAGTAAAATGTATAATATAAGACAGTTTCTTTTGATTAATTTAATTTAGTTTAATTTGAGTATCTAAGAATGTTGTACATTATCAAAAACTATACCCAATCTTGTCAGATCCGTAAAAGACCAAATCCCTAATGAAGACCATGGTGTCTACGAGATATCTTGTTCCATTTGCCCACGTACATACATCGGACAGACAAACCGACGAATCCATAACCGTATTTACGAACATTCTATATCTGTCAAACATTCCGATACTACTTCAGCCCTAGGCTAACATCATTTAAACAGACCACAAAATAGATTTCGAAAAAGCAAAAACCATCGCCCCCATCCGTTCCTTAAAATGAAGAATCATACGTGAAGCTATCGAAATCAAAAAACGGCCCAACAGCTTAAATACGCGCGATGACGCGAAACGATTGCCGGCAACATGGCGACCCCTGCTTCAGCGACCTTGTCGCTTGTCAAGGAGTACGCAGATTGAGTCCTCAGTGCCGAGAGACAGTTCTTGTATTTATACAGAACACGATACTGGTACGTTTCGAGTGAGGGGAGTAGGCAGATTGAGACCCCGAACTCGAACGGAACCGTATCACTCTTGATAATGGCTCCAAAATGGGTGCCGAAACGTCGAGTAATAAATTCTTAACGCGGTTCTTCCCGAGAACTAAGTAATTTTCATTCATGTGACCGCAGAAATTTATCCGAACATTTTATTCGCCTCTACGGGGAGGAATTTTTCATTATTACTAAATCTTTTTCTAATCTTCTAACACGCAAATACCGTCTTCTCTATGACCTTGCTTTTTTTAAATCATGTCGTGACCATTAAGTCATTCCAAAATCTCTTCAAGTTAAACATACTAAATCTTCATCAATTTCCAAAATTCTTAGAGCAACTGGTTTTTCGCTTCTTCGAAATTCAATTCATTCCACCCGACGCAACTTAGATACAACAAATTCCCAACTTCTTAAAATGTACAATAACATCCACTCTTTTAATATCCATCCATTATTATGGGACACTTTCGATCGTCTTTCTCACCAAAAAGCCCAACACATCTCTGACAACAAAACCCAAACCCAGAAACGCAAACTGGACCAACTTATCTCTCAACAAAATCCAAAGCCCATTTCGAATCAACAACCTTCTACTGTTGTCCGCAATTTCTCAGATATCCAGAATTGACACTGTTACTCACACAAGGCTGGAGTGAATGCTGTGAGTCGTCAGCCTTACAGCGGCCATCCCACTTTCGGAGTACGGTACCTGTGACAGTCAACTGCGCACAAGTAAGAGAGGGTGGTTTTAATGGTAGGTTGGTAAGCTGGTGTCTTTAGCTAATCGTTTCTAGATCGAGGTTTGTCCCTTTGTAATAGAAGAGCAAAACATTTTCGTTCATAGACACAGTCAAATTCATGCGCTGCCTAGGGCGTCCCGGTTGAGTGAGCACTGGTTGATGTTCCAGTGCAGCACCTTCAGCGAGTGGAGCTTTTGGTAATGTTTGGCTCGCTTGTGGTTCTTCTTGTTGTTGTTGGACTGTAGCTGTTTGTATGACAGTGTCCGCCAGCTCAACACCCTGCCACCGACATTACGCATGCTATGCCGTTACGTCCAGCGCCAGCTCGAGACGTGCGTATATGAATATTATGACTACTAATATTATTATGAAATTTAAATATTCAGAACCTCTGGTGGGGATGGCACTGGAGGGAATTCTCATCCAAACCAATCTTTGATTGAAAGGAAAAACAAACCAAATTCTCGTTACAGAAAAATCAAAACCCCAACTAAAAATTATTATTCCTTATCTTCATTGGTGGGTGGCTAAAATAAAAAATGTACCCCAATATTTTCCGTTCTCGTTAAGTACGAAGCAATTAAGAGAAAAAATCGGATTAGCTTAATGACTTGGTCGAAAGTATTGTGACCTTGGATAACTTTATGGATTTCGGAATTAACTGAATACAATTGCGCAGAGAAAAAATAATATACTCTCAATAAAATTAGTATGAAAGATATAAAATATATTCCCGATGAAACAAGAGGGATTATGATATGATTGAAATCGCTTTAATTTCTGGCAGGTGTATAAATGTTACAAAAAAAAATACAAGCTGGATAACTTACCGGGACAATTAAGGAACAAATACCCATAAAACCAAATCAATTACTACTTCTTCACCTTTTAAATAACCAATAAAACTTTCTTCTATAACTTAAACCATTTCTCAAATAAAAAAATTTCTTAAACCACAAAACATATTCTTAAATGTATCCAATAATTCGACACCTCCACCAATGTTGCTAGTTTCAAGTCTTGATCGGAAGTAAATATAGTCCAGTCGCACATGCCAAATTTTACCCATTCGGGACACCTTGTTTTTACCTTCTTTGCATTTTTCATTGCAATTTTTCCATATCTGCTAACATAGTTTTTATAGCATAAACTACATCGTCCTCTACTTTCAGTTTTTTGACGTGCATGTGGTGAATGAGGAAGAACTTCTACATTTATTTTGTTTACCAGTGATTGTACCAAATCTTCACGAAACTTCACAAGAAATCATGTGATGCTAATACGTTTTCCTGTAATATGTTGATAAATACATTGACACATTGACTGTTGACTACTGCCGAGTTTGTAAGTAGTTCGAGTAAAACTTTTTGGTATAACTTGACACCCTTACGAATCGTTGAAGCATAAGCGGTCTCTTGGTCGGATACACCTACATATGATTTTATTGAATTATATTCGACAATACTAGAAGGTTTTTAGACTCTTTTACTTTTACCTCTTTTGGATACATCTATCATTTCCGGAACAGATTTCGTGGTCAAAAATAACACATCTTTTTTATCTCTCAATTTTCCAACAATAACTTTCGAACTACTCTGAACTACTTTTATTCCACCTTTTTGTAATTTGCTTTTAACAGTTGGTTGAGGATTTAACTTTCTCTTTCCTCACATAGTCCCAATTACAAATGTTTTGTTTTTATTTAGCTCGTGAGCCAATGTAATACTGGTGTAATAGTTATCTATGGCAAGAGTTCGTCCGTGATTTAACAATTTTGCCATCAACTCCATAACCACATTTGCATTTATCATTCATTTATCATGCCACATGGCATTTATCTATATCTGTCTTTCTGAATCTATGTCCATTTAGTCCACTGGACAGCATCTTCCGCGTTGTTTCGCTCTTCTTGCCATCTTTCCTTTATTTTTTATGGCTGTCAAATGCTCTCTTCTCTCATAGAGATGTCTCCTTTCTACTGCTAACAGGCGCAAAGGAACACAACCCGCGATAGTCGACAAGGCCGCCACAGATACAGTCCTGTAGGCGCACGCTACTCGCAATAGACTCATTCTGTCTACTCGTATCATAAGCCCCTTGTCGGTCGGTATCTCTACCGCCCATTCCAGACTAGTGTTGCGTAAAGGATGATAAACTGTGTTAAATCACTGTGTTAAACCCCTTTCTCCTTTCTGATTTGAGTTCAATCCGCAAAAGTGAAGGGGTTTATACCTTCTCCATATTCGCAGTTCATGACCCTGTCATATACCAGATTTTATAGCGTCGGGACCAAGACCGATCTCTGTGGGACTCTAGCCGTTACGTCAACGAGCGTGCCCTTCTCAATCATGATCTTTCTTTCGGAAAGATATTCCGCCTTCACATTAGATAGTTAGGACATTTTCTCTCCTCCACTGCCCGAATCACCTCTTTCCACTGCAGAATGTTAAACGCATTTCTAACATTGAAGAGCAGCGGAGCCGCCCAGCGCTGTTCGTCTCCAATGTTGTGCAATGCCTCGATAACATCAAAATTGCGTCAATTATGCTCTTCCCTTTGCAGAATCCTAATTGTCTCGGGGATAGGCCTCCTGATCTCTTAATCGTGTCGTCGATCCGTCCTCGCAGCATTCCCTCGTACAAACATGGGAGGAGGCATATATATATATATATATATATATATATATATATATATATATATATATATATATATATATATATATATATATATATATATATATAGCCATATTTCTCCCTAGTTTTGGGAAGCATAACAACGTTGATATCCTCCAAGCCTCAGGAAATATCTGTGTTTCAAGAAATGCATTCATGTGCTCCAAAAGCCACCCAGGTTCCGCGCGTCCTATACCCTTTACCGCTTCGGGCGGTATATGGTCTAGTCCGGGGGACCTTCGTGTCTTAAGTGCATCTAATGTACGGCTCGCTCATTTTTTTTTTTTTCAACTTTTTCATTGCATTGCGTATATCCCTTACCAAAGATATCCCCATCCAGCTTGTCACAATTCTTTCCAGTTCTTTCTTTCTTCTGTACGAATTTTTTTGTAGAGTTCCCCCTTTCGTGCGCGGTATATTATTTCGACTTCCTGGATATACTCGACGACAACAGAGTTTTTCCTGCTCTGTCCTTTGCCCTCGTTATCCTTCTCTTCATGGCTATGCATTAATCTCTGAGCTCTTCGATGTTCGCACTCCACCAGTATGGCATCCTGCTCACCCCTCGACGACCTTTTCTACTGCTTTACATAGCTTGTTTCATGACTCTTCCCAGATTTTTCACCGTTGGCGTTTGACCCTGTATCATACCTACTCTCAATTTAATGAGTTTTTCATGTTTTCCAGTTGTCCCCATCGTCGCATCCGACTCCGGACATCCCGGACGCATGAACCTTGTTATTAGTTCCTGCTCCGGTTATCAAGAAACCGATGTTTCGTTCCGGTATAGTCTGGCAAGACCGACCAATCTTTTGTTTTTGCTGCTACTCCCCGTATAGCCATGGTAACATCGGTGTACGTACCCGTACTTCTCACGAATGTGGATTCCAGACTGGTGTTTAGACCCACCAAATCTTAAGTTCCCACTCAATCAGATAATATTCTACCGCGAGTATCGGTGATGGGGGACACCTACTCCGCCGCTTTTGCGTTGAAATTCTTCTCCTCTTTATTTATCCATTCCTCATTCTTATGGGCAAAAATTGTCACTCTTACCGTTTGGTCCCCAAACCACCTTCCTCATCCGCTTCCACTGGAGCAGTTGGCAAATCTGGGAATATAGTCCCTAATTTGTCCATTGCCCTATCCTCTTCGTTTTTTGTAAAGCAGGCTACCACGTCCCCTGCTGTTTCGGTGGAGATCTCATCCAGCCAGTCCTCGTTGAGCACTTCCATATTATCCCCGCTTACTATTGTTTCGTTAATTATTTCGACTGTTGATTCCTTCTGGGCTCTCCATTTCTACTTGTACCCCCGTCTCTCTACATTTTGGGGCCGGTTTTATATTGGTTTGTGTGTTTCTGGATGTTGTGCACACGGGATTCCTCAAAATCTCTTCCTTCCTATTTGCTTTTGTCTCACCAAGGTAGTCAAACATCCGGTTCCTAGGATTTTCTACTTCCTTCTTAATTCCCAGTTGTGTATTCGGCACCGCTCTCATGAATTTTCCCAATGCCGTAATGCTTTCATGCAGGCATTCTAACTTTGATTTATTGTCGATGGATTGCGCCTCTCGTTCTGGGCTTGACGTATCCGAAATTAACCTGTCCTTTTTCTTGTTTCTGATCTTTGGCTTCTGTGTTTGCCACTCATTATCAGAGCTTTCGGTACCTGGGTTACTCGCTTCCCCTTCTTCTACTTCTAATCTTATGTTTTCTGTTCCTTGATCTTCTATCTTCTTTTTTTCATCTTTCTGCCTCTGTTCTTTTCCTTTTTCCTCTCTTTCATTTCTTTCTTGCCTTTGTTTGGCTTCTGTGGTCTGTCTTCTCTCACCCCTGATCTTTCTACTCTCTTCTCCGGCCTCTCTCTTGGTCGCCATCCTTCTTTATCGCTTTCTCTTCTTCCGTAACTTTTCTTTTTTTTTTCTTGTCTTTCTTCATTTATTTCCAGGAGTTGGGTCGTATTGATTGGTCCAGTGCAGCAGTCTTTACCCCACTACAGCTATTTTCTTTACTTCCTAATGTACTGAACCTGGAAGAAAAGAAAGTGGAAAGACCGAAGCAGAAGAAGAGTTGGACAACGGGAGGCCGATAGAAAAGATTAAAGTCATTTCACCCAAGACAAGTTGAATTGTTGCAAAGACGGACATGAAGAATTTGAATTATATGGACTGATAAAGCAAACTTTAGCAAAAATGGATTATTTAATTGGCACAATTTTTAGTCTAATGAAAATACACATGTTAGTACACCACAGTATCACTATTGTAGACAGTGATTCATATTTTTAATGTAGACCTTTGCGGTTTTGAGGGGAAAGGAAATCGATGGGTCATAGGCGTGCGGTTATTATTAAAAAATAATCAGGATTTTAGAACGAATTGATTGTCATAAAAATTATTTTCTTATTTTATAGACGCCTTAGCCTTAGATGAAGAAAACTAATTATTGTTAAAGATATTTTTTGGGAAAAACCCTTTATCCGTTTAAATTAACAAACTTACTGATTACTGATTCAAGGATTAAATTTAATCCCTATTGTCAAATGAGATTTAATGACATGGGATTAGAAAAAGGGTCGTCTAGTAACTTTTATCACAGGTAAAACTAAATTACTTAACCCATTAATGGCCAACCATTGAAATAATTGGAAATTATGAAAATAAAGTTTATTTTATCAAAATAGGTCCAAGAATATTATCTTACATAAAAATAATTATTATAGCAATAGCAACATACTTAAATATAATGTTTCGTTAACCTTCTCGGACCCCAGGTATCATATATGATACTACGGTTCAACAAATTGGGCGACTACGAACTTCCCCACGCTACCTAGATTTTTATGGAAGTTTATTTATAAATCTACATTAACTTATATACAATAACAAAACCTACAGTTCAATAACAATGCTTAATTCTAATGTCTGATTAGTGATTAAAAAAAAGTAAGAATGAACACTATATTTTAGATTTTAAAAGTTAGCTGCATAATAATTGCAAACTGACTTAATGAAGTCTAATTTAGTAATGTTTTGATCACTGTAATATTCATTTAGCATATTTTCAATAAAACCAACTTTTCTTTTTGCCGTTTTATCAAGTTTTTTTTTCGAATCTATGTGCAGTTCTAATTTTAACATATACTTCTGCTTGAAAATTTAACAAAATGTCTGTAAATTTAAATGTCAGGATGTGATTTATAAATACATTCGTTAAATTTCGTGTGAAATGATTCACATGCGTTTGTAGTAAATATAAGAGATGATGAATTTGAAGCCCACATGTAAGGTGGAAATGTTGAATCTTCCGTTAAATAATTATCAACTGGGTATCACAAAATGTAAATTTAAATGTCAGGATGTGATTTATAGAAACATTCGTTAAATTTCGAGTGAAATGATTCACATGCGTTTTTAGTAAATATAAGAGATGATGAATTTGAAGCCCACATGTAAGGTGGAAATGTTGAATCTTCCGTTAAATAATTATCAACTGGGTATCACAAAATGTAAATTTAAATGTCAGGATGTGATTTATAGAAACATTTGTTAAATTTCGAGTGAAATGATTAACATGCGTTTGTAGTAAATATAAGAGATGATGAATTTGAAGCTCACATGTAAGGTGGAAATGTTGAATCTTCCGTTAAATAATTTTATTATCAACTGGGTAACCACAAAATTGCAAAACTCTGGCATCTTCTGGCATAATATTAAAAAGTTCATCAGAAAAAAGTCACCAACATCATTTGGATCTAAATAAGGAATGTCGAAAAACAATTTTAAATATTTTAAAATAACAGTTTGATTTTTATATTCCGAGGACAAACCTAAATTTTGAATTTTTTGGTACCAACTTAGTGTTAAAGGAAATAAATTTTCAATAAAAAATAATGTCGGACCACACTAACTTGGCTGCATTTTAAATTGCTATTTCAAAATCAGAAATTATTCGCTTCGGTTTGAAATTTAAATTCAAATCTTTTCATATTATTATTAACGTATCAAAAGTACTTTTATACGATTGCTGTGATTTATTTGTTAACAAACAAAATACTAGAGGAAAAAAACCATTTTTGTAGTCATGTATAGTAAACATCTGACAAAAATATTTAGAACAGTATTGAAAAGTTCCATCTACATACAAAGAATCTACAAACGTGGGTATCTAGAGCATGATTATGCTCCACCCATGCTTTTTCAAGAATAACGTAATTTTCATCACCTTCCTTTGTGTACACTATTTGTTGACACCATTTTTTGATGCATCGCCATCTAACTTTTCCATCTTTGAAGACATGCGCCGTTGAATATTTATATTCATTAATCATTAATAAAAGTTCTCCCCTTTGACTAAACATAGTCGTTAGAGTCGCCATTTAAAAGTTAAACACTAATGGACAAAACTATACCGTAATACTTGCAACTGAAGTGAATAACTGAAAATATTTATATTCTTACTTTCAACTATAATCAAATTTGGAATTTCCGGTCATTAATACTTAATCCCCAACTTTCTCGGCGATGGGGCAGCAGGTACTTGGGATTAATGGACCCAGGTAGTTCGCTGGGCAGTTAGATAACGCCGAACAAATTATTTTTCGCATTCGACGGCAAACGCAGTTATTCTGTCCGTGTTAAGCATCTACTATGCGTAGAAAATTACGCCGAGGCATACTTCTCGATTGAAATGAGTTAGTCAGACTGTTGTTGTAAGTAAATACGTCATGGTAGACGCTAAAAAAATCATCAATAATAAAAGTAAGTACATAATATTTAGCGTGTTTCTGTGTATGATCAGTGCATTTTAGTGTTAAAAAAGGCACTAAATTGAAATTTTGATCAATTGATGATAGTTCTTTGGCCCTAAACACAAGGTATCATTAATGATACCTTGGGTCCTCAACGGTAGTGTATTTTAAAATATTTTTTTTATTTTTAGGGCCGCTGACTGCGACTGAACTTCAGGAAATCGCAGATAATGTGAATTTAGATGACTCTGATTTGGATCTTTCCCTTTTTCCTGGCAGTGATGATGATGAGGATGAATGGGATGAACCTAGAAATCTGGTTGAGAATGAAATAATTATTGAAAGTAAGGAAGAAAGGAGTGACAATCCCGCTTAAATCAATGACATATCAGACGACGATTCGGATGATGACATGCTCTTGTCAACCCGGTTTTTAAAGGAGAGTAACACGGCAAATTCTATTCCTAAAAAAGACAGAAAAGAATGGAAGAGAACACATTTTACACCACAATTTGCCCAATGTCAACGCTCTGTGCAAGATCCCTTGAATCCCGAAAATATTCCAAGACCTATTGACTACTTCAATAAATACATCGACAACAATTTTTTTGAATCCATGGCGTTGTACACAAATATGAAGGCAGTAAAAAAACTGGAAAATCTTTGGAGACTTCTGCAGAAGAATTAAAAACGTTTATTGCATGCTGCTTGCATATTGGTATTTATAATTTACCACGAATCCGAATGTTTTGGCAAATGGATACCAAGGTACCAATAGTTTCAGACATGTCAAGAAATCGTTTTTTTTTTTGCCATTCGAACACGACTCAAAATTTTTGACGATGATTCTGTATCCAAGGAGACTAAAGAAAATGATGGATTCTGGAAAGTAAGCCCATTGTTGGATCAAGTTCAAAGGGTTTGTATGAATAATGAAAGATCTGAAAAAGTGTGAATCGATGAGCAAATGATTCCCTTTCATGGAAAAGTATTAATGAGACAGTTTGTGCAAGGAAAACCTGCCTCTGTGGGATTGAAGAATTTTGTCATGACGACTCCAGGGGGGGGGATTCCACTTAATTTTCACATGTATGAAGGTAAAGGCAGATTTATTGAATCCAGCTTGGTACTTACACCATAACGGCTGGCTATCGGAGGAAGGGTTGTTTTAAAACTCTGCCAGTAGGAGTATCTACTTTTGTTGACAGATATTGTACGTCAAAAATATTGATTGATGCATTACATTCACGGAAGCTTTCTGTAACAGGAACACTAATGAAAAATAGAATACCAAAAACTGATGTGACATTTAAGACATAAAGATTTAAGAAAATCAGGAAGAGGCTCCCACGATATGCTAGTTAACAAAGACAACAAAATAGCTGTTACAAAATGGTTTGATTCCAAACCAATCTATATGGCTTCATCAGCATTTGGAGCTGAACCCTTGGGATTGAGTAGGCTCTGGTCAGTAAAAGATAAAAAATACATAGAAATAAATCGTCCAGCAGTGATTAAGCACTACAATGAAAGCATGGGTGGAGTAGATTTACTGGATAGGATTATGTCAAAGTACCCTATGAGCAGTAGAACAAATAAATGGACAATACGATGTATTTACGCCTTTATTGATTTTTGTGCTGCAGCTAGTTGGCTACAATACAAGAAAGATTGTTTAGCTGCAGAAACTCCCAAAAAACATATTCAAGATTACCTGTCCTTTAAGTTTTCGCTTGCTAGGTCGCTCTTGAACTCCAAGAACAGAAGTGAACCCACATCCGACGAAAGTGACGAAGAAAATGAAAATATAACCAGAAAAAGAAGAAAGACGGCACCAATCCCTGATAAACGCTTACGGTCAAAGGAAGTTAAACACTTCCCAGAATTCGTTAATGAAAGCCAAAAATCAAGATCAAAATGCAGTATCCTCGATGCCACAAAATGTGCCCGGTGCAAGGTTTTTTATGTTGTAGTGTCAATAGAAATTGTTTTACCAAGTTTCATCAATAAAAATGATAAGTGTCCCAGACCCAAAGTATCACTAGTGATACTACGATTTTTTTAAAAACCAAGAGGGTTTTTAAATGATTAGTAATCCAAAATTGTAACATTCTTTTGATTGGCAACAAAAAAATCACTACAATTCATGTTTGGGCCCGAGGAGGTTTACGAAACTTTGGCGGTAAATAAGTATTTATTCGTTAAAATTTTAAATTTTTGCTGTCCAACGTATTTAGTTTATTTTAAATAAAATAAATATGATTATGTTATGGTTTGTAATAAAGAAAACTTTGGTTTCTAAAAACTGACACCTAATTATGATACACCTAAATTATTTTTTATGAAATTCACCAAAACAGCCAGCATGCAAATGTACTTTACATTTGACGTACAGATAACCAGAGTTGGCTTTATATATACTCTGCATTCACCTCAGACACAAAAAAAGATAATTCTAATTCATAAAATCAACTTAAAAAATTAAGTAAAATCATGTAGTCCTAGTCCCTTATAAAAACAATGTGTTGGGAATCCCCTAATCTAATCGCATGTTGAAGCAAATCTTATGACTAATGACGCCCACGCTGCATATTGTTTATCACTCGATATGTCGATAAATAGCTTTCGTGGTGATTGCACATATCGGCGCGTTTAATCAAACTTATTGCGTGTTTATACATTTGCTTTAAAAATACAAACAAAAAATTGTATAATGAATATCTGTTCCCAAATTTATGACATATGGGATGAGAAAAACACTTATTGCCGACTTTGTAAGTGAGAGTAACTTGATTTGCACTTTGAATGTGCCGCTGTTAAATAGTCAAACTCCGTGTGAAAAAAGACTTTATTTGAATTAACACAATACATGAATATATGACCGCTAATAAGTATTATGTCCGCTCGCTATCCGCCGGCCTCGTTTCTCGTCCTCGTGTTGTCGCTTGGAGATTCTTTTAGTGACTCTTCTTATCTTCACATAGTTCACTTTGTTTCACTTGGCAACCCTGTGCATTTTTGTGAATTGGATTATTCGGTTGTTCCGAGAAAATACGTCAGTTCACCGATAAAAATTTTTTGTCTGTGGTCTGTGCGTCAGTTATGGATTAAAACTTGTTTGAAGTGGTTTACGATTGAAATCTCGAAATCTCACAAAGAAGATACTGGTGATCAGAACAAACCAGAAATAATTACTGTTTATAATTCCACAAAGAGTGGAGTAGATGCTGTAGACAGAATGATCACATCATATAATGTTTCCAGAAATACGAAACGTTGGCCAATGGTAGTAGTTTATAATCTCCTTAATCTCGCAGCAATTAATGCATTTGTAATTTACAAAGGCAACAACCCAGATGGAGAATTTTCCAAAACGCGAAGATTATTCCAAAAAAACCTAGGTACGGAATTGGTACAGGAGAGCAGTTGACACGCATTTGACAAAAGCTCTACGTGCTTCGGCCTTTAGACTATCAGGCATTGAGGTCGACGTTGTACCAGAGCCCCAGCCAGGTAAGAGAGGAAATTGTAAATATTGCAAAAGAAGCAAAACTCGCTTTTTTTGGCAAAATTTGCAAATCCTGGCTATGTATGGACCACATAATGGCATGCTGCAAAGATTGCTTAGAAAATTTGACCACCAAAGTTTGACCACTATAGTTTGTGTCCACAATTTAATTTTTTAGTTTATATATGTTTTTGTAGTAGTTTGTTTCTAATTAAAGTTTTAAATGTTTTTTTTTGTTTTTTTCATTATTTAGTCGCTGTTCACAAATTTGAAAAAATATGCGTTGCAATCATGGTACAATGAATACACAAGGTATGATACATAATGTTCCAAAATCGGTTTGCTTTCGCGCATGACGTAGTCAAGAACGCTTATTCCCGCAACATTTGAATGTAGTTGTATAGGAAAGACTTTTAATTTTAAGTTTTTTTTTATATAAGTTGGCTAATTTAATTATAGTAATTATAAAGAGATGATAAAATTATGTTATAATATTTATCCTTTATAAAACATAGATATCCTTTATAAGACAAGTTTTAATTATCTTTTATTACACGTAGGTACAGGTTAATTAACTTATACTCCAGAGTTCGATATTTCAGATGTTTAAAAAGATACAGAAAAGTGGTAATGGAGGTACACAAAATTTGTACGTATATATACCTACTGAACTAAACACAAAATCAAAATAAATAATGACAAAGTCAACTTTATTTATATCGAATGAGCTAGCTGGCCATCGAATATGAGTGTAGTGAGGGCACACAATATTGCACAACATTTAAAATGACATCTTTTGTAATATTCACACATAAAATTATCTTGTTATTGTTTATAATAATGATAACATGATTTAACAAAGAAAAATATGTTATTTTGGAAGGTGCTAAATTGATTTCCTCCGAAACAGTTCTTATTGCAAATTGCATAGCAGGCTGAGGCTAGTTTCTTACTTAACAAATCGATATGAAAAAACCATTTAAGGTTTCATGACTAATAATTAATAAAAATAAAGATTTAGACTTACGTCGTTGGCCTAGAAGTAGTAAGAAGCTGCTCAACATACTTTTTGGACTCTCTGTGTTCACCTCCTTGTACGCGTTTCTTTTGGTTGGTTAAAAGGGTAGCCGATGTTGATTTAGAATTTAGAATGTTGAATAAAGACTAGGTGCTAACCTAGTAGCCTAGTAGCCTAACCTAAAGATTTTATCTTCATTGTCACTATTGCAACAAGCAATTGCACAGCGTACTTTGAAAAAGGTACAAAACCAGATATACAATGGCAAATAAAAACTTTCAGTTTTACAAAAAAATACTATACAGTATAAATAAATAGTAACTAAACACCATTTGTATAAAGACACATATGTAAGCATATATCTAAATTATTTTTCTATTATAAAATAGATGACTCAGTCAGTATTGAATTACTTTAAAATATATTTATTATCTCATAACTTGCAATTTGCAATAGTCACCATTGATAACCGATATTATTGTTGAACTTTTGTTTTTATACAAGCTTTCTGTCTTGCCGGTGTAAAGTCGTCTGAAGTCGATATTTATTGTGTTTTGCGTTTGAACTAATTTGTGTCTTATTTTCATATTATTATATTGTTTGATAAGTAAATTTTGCATATAATAATCGGTAAGTTATAGTAATGTGTATATTTTTTATTTTACTAAATTTCATTATAACTCATCTAAAATACCATGTTGAATTGTAAAACAGATTTTTCTCTATTGTACTCTATTTTGTTTTTATTTCAGTAAAACTGCTTGGAAGTGAGTGACAGTGAATCAGAATAAGCAAATCTACTACTATTTACCTATTCACAGTATTTCCTCTGCAGAAAATTTTTTAATTTCAAGGGATTTGCATACAAAAAGAGTACTTATATTATTAGTATAGGTATGAAAACAAAAATAAATATTTCGCCTGAATCTCTAGGAGAAGTAAAGGTTTTACGCTACTGAAAATATATTTTTTATTCAATTATAACCAAAACAAAACATTTAAAAAAAATTAGATCACTTTTTAACCATAATTTCAAAATTAATGTGTACGTTAAGCTGTAATAATGGGTTCGAGGTGGTTCAGGCGATCTTAACTACGTCACACTCCTGGGCCAGCTGTCAAATGGCATGCGCAATATCATACCTTGTGTATTCATTGTACCATGCGTTTTTTTAAAATTTACCTAATACAACTTAAAAAAATTTTGGAATTGTTTCTGTAATAAACATTATATAGTAAATGATTTGTTTAAAACACGTTGATGCGAAATTAGCAATAAAATGTATGCTGTTGCTCGGGAGGCGGTATTTCATTACGCGGTCCTCACAGACCACACCCGGCCGAAAGTGTTTCAGATTGGTCACCCGATGAACGGAGGGTTAACACATATGATGGCGTGAACAGTAAGTGCATTAAATCAAAAACGACTTATTATTTTAAAAGTATATATTCATAAATCAAACACTTAATTTTTGTAATACAGATCTGAAGAAGTCGGAGAAAGCACTAAACGGCAGCCAAGTAAAATACTTGTAACCCTATACGGGTATATTTCATTGTTTACTGGCACTATCGCTTTTCGTTGGATAGATCTTAGTAATAAATGGTTTACTTTAACTGAATATGTATTTCCATAAATTATAAAAAAATATGTTCAAATCAAAAAAAAATAAAATTTTAAAATTAAAACTTATATTATATATAATCTGCTTTGAGTCATCTATGTCATCTTCAGATTCATCAGTAGTATCTTCATCTAGATTCACAACAACTGGTTCCATGGTAATTTCAATGAAGTTATCAAGGTTCCACAAATTCTGCTCTTCTTTCACTACATGCTCAATAAGTTTTATCCACGAGTGTGAGGTCACGTTTCTAACGGCACTATTATAGCAGATTTTTTTACATCATTTAATTTGAAAGCAACATTGTTCCTTGCTACTTCATTTTTTATTTGAACCCATATAAGTTCTATTGGGTTTAGCTCACAATGGTAGAGGGGCAATCGCACTACAATTGCGCCTCGTTCTCGCGCCATTTCATCTTCAACATATTTAATATATTTATCTTTATACCGCCGTGCTAAGTTAGTAACTCGATTTTCAAAATTGACTCATTGAATTTAATATTTTTTTTAGTAAGCCAGCAATCTGCAATCTCGGCTTATCTCCATTTAGTAGTCGGTAACTTTTCTGGACGCCGGCAGTGATATGGAGCGTTATCCATAACAATAACAGACCCTGGTTCCATTTTTAACAGAATATCGGAAAACCATTTTTCATTATGATCTGTGTCCATTTCCTCATGGTAATCTCCAGTATTTTAGAAACAAATGCATTTAAACCTCCTTCAACAAATCCTGAGTCGCTACCAATCTGGCTAATAATAAGTCATTTTCCCTTTCCAGGTGGGGCTTTTAAACCTGTCGACAAACCATCTAGGAAAGCTTGTCGTGTGTTTTTCACGTTTAAATCCTGACAAATTTTTGTCACATTATGTCCTTCATTTAACCATGTTTCATCTGTATAATATATTTATTTTTTTTTTCGTCTCTTCGAAATTCTGCTATTTGTTTCAGATACTTTTTGTGTCATAAAATGATTTCTTCTTTTTCAATAAGGGTACTCTTTCTCTTTAAATACCTAAAGTTCATTTCACGTAAAGTACGTAACAAAACACGTTTCGATATTTTTGGAATATTTTTATTAGATTGAAGAGAAAAAGCAATTTTTTATAGTTGGCAATTCGTTTTTGATATAAAATTCATGTACTGCGCGACAAATGGCCTGTTTGGTCGTATCATCCAATTTTATTTGTTTTCTCCCTCTTGTCTCAATCTTCAAAGTATTATTATCGTTTGTTTCATCGTCTGTTTTAATTACTCTGTACACACTAGCTTCTGAAACTTTTTTCAAAATATTGCATTGAATTAAACTAAATTACTCACAATTCATAAAAAGTAAACGTAAAAGCTTCTTCCACTAATAACTTTACAAACAATTCTGTTCTGGGTTTTATGAAACCCCTGTCGGTGCGCTTATGAAACTGTGAGACAGTATCTACCGTTAGAGAAAGATATAATCTACAACATTGTAGATAACTTTAAGTTAAATCAAACACGCTGACAACGTTACATTTTCGCTAGAACCCAAATCTTTGCCAAAACATTTGAACCTTATATAAATAGCTGTAGTTGGATTATCTTTTTTGCGTTCCTCCCTGTCTTCAGGATTGTCGAATCGGATAGCAAGTAAAAGAACAGCATATTTTTTTTGCTCGTGACTGCTTTGAAGATTTCTTTTCCAGTTCCATCTGTTGCAAATAAACGGTCTATATTTTCGTGACTGGAATTAAAAATGGCAGTGTAAACAAGAAGTCCCAAAAATGTTCTTAACTCAATAACATCCATTTATCTAAGAGCATGGATAGTTCTCACGCATTACTCGTAATTTTATGTTTGTATTCTGTTCAATATGTTCTAGATTGTTATTACTGAACAACATATTCCAAACAGAAAAGGGTATTGTAACCTCGCCCAGCATTTTTGCATTTGTTTTAGAATGGGTACTTTTATGACAATATAATGTTTAAGTGTTTTAGATGAAGGGATAACTTCTGACGTACACAACTTGTGTCGACTTTTACCATAAACATACTTTTTTTTACCATCACTAACTGCTAATTCATCACAATCTGCAGGCTCGTTAGATCCCGAAAATTCCGAACATGTATCGTGTTCAGATTCAATGTTATGGTCTTCCGAAATATCCTCTTCATCACTGTCACTATCACATCCCTCATTGTACCACTTTAAAAATTTTCTCATAATTGTCATCGCCGAAACGCACCCGTTTTGATGGCCCGGCCATTACTTCTAAAAATGCACAACACACAAGAAAGTTGGATGATAACCTCCAAATGAAAAAATGGATAACCTCCTCATAATTTTGGGTGTATTGCTTAACATCTTTACATTTCAAGTATTTTTTGAACTTATTACGACAAAAATAGATATGATGCAGGTATGATGGTACTAATTTTGAACAGTTTTGTAAAACTTTATTTGTTTAGTATTACATTTGGTAATTTATTTTGTAATTTACCTATTTAAATTAATACCAAATACCTAGTCAAAGTTTTTAATGATATCCCCAATATTCCTTTCATGCTATTGGTTACTCTTCAGATTTAATATCATGAAAACATATTAAATAATGGAAATCATAGCCTACCCTTTTTTAATGTTTTTTTTTATTGTATAATAATGCCACTTTTTTTTTAATGTTGAAATAATTAAGTGTTTCCTTGGTATATATATGTAACCATTTCCTTTCGTTTTCTCTAGCATAATTTATTTACCTTACATTTCAAAATAGGGCCAACAAAGAGTTAGTCTGGTAAGCGAAATGGCACGTGTAGTGTAGTACAAGAGTTTAATGGAACAAACCCACTTAGCAGACCATCGCTACCAAAAATAAACTATTCCAAGAAACTTGGTGCGCTCTTACAAATTGTGAACACAACTTGTGAACATCCAATTATGTCGTACAAGCTCACAAATTAGAATATTTACATATGCTGATCTACTGTTCAGCAACAGCAATTGCTAATGGTATGGGCATTAAAATCAGAACACGACGGAGTACTAATATCAGAAGAGAAAACAGAGTTGCACCTTGGGAAAAACGGCTGCTAAGAAAAATTGAATCATTGCGTAGGGATATTGGTCAAATCACGGAATATATTCGAGGAACAACAAGTAGAAAAATAATCAGAAGAGGTGAAGAAATAATGCTAGGCACCATAATAATTGCTAAGCAACATTATCCAGAAAACAACACAGTATTTGGATACAGTATAGCAAAAGCTCTACTCAGGTCGAATAAAGAGGTTGTAGAAAGTGCCAATAAATCGTACCTAAGCGAGGAAGAAATTTATGACTTTTGGTGAAATCAACTTTCCATACCAATTGTTCTTAACACCAATGCTTCATGAATAGAAGATACGATGCACAACTGTGAACACTGCAGTACTACTCTCTACGAACCTTACACCACTGAAGAAGTCTCAAATATCATCAAAGAGCTTCATAACTGGAAATCTCCTGGACCAGACCGAGTTCAAAACTTCTGGCTTAAGAAATTTTGGAGTGTTCACTAACAAAAGAAAATCGAATTAACTTCAGAGTTCATCCGAAGGGCAAAACAGCTGCTCCGCTAAGTTCTTAAGAGTAAAAATTTGTTTATGGCACTAAACAACTATGCATGTTCCGCGCTTAACTATTCATTTGGTATTGTTAAATGGACTAAAACGGATATAGAAAATCTTCAGCGAAAAGTACAAACATACTTCACAAAGGCTCAAAAACATCATCCTCGTAGTACAGGAGAAAGAACGACATTCATAAAGCAAAAGGTTCATTATTCGCCATTCAGAATCAGGTTATACCAACCAAAAATTACGTGAAATATATCGTCAAAGACCCTCAGGTCCAAAATGACAAATGCCGACATGGATGTCAAGCCAAGAAACCATCCAACATCTTACCGGGAGCTGTCAGGCATTTGCTGCAACTGAATATAAGGAACGGCATGACTCAGTAGGAAAGATCCTTCATCAAGGGATAGCTATCAAACTGGGACTTCTACAAACAAATTATCCCCCTTATTATCAATACTCTCCTGCGAGTATGCTTGAGAATGACAACTACAAGCTATACTGGGACCGCACTGTGCTTACAGACCAAACAGTGGCACATACCAGACTAGATCTCGTATTAGTTAATAAACTTAAGAAGAGATAAACAACACTAATCGATGTGACCTAACCTAACAATAATAATCTTCGTGTTATACACAATGAAAAGATCGCTAAGTACAGAGATCTGGAAATTTAAATACGAAGACAATGGAGAATGGAAAGTACCCATACAATACCTATTATTCTCTCTACTGCTGGATTCATTCCGAAGAACCTCATAGAAAACATAAAAAAGCTGGCTCTGAATGAACATCTCTATTAGACCATGCAGAAAGCTGTACTAATCTCGACGTCCAGATGTGTATGAAAATTTTTGCGAGATACTCCAGCACACCAAGTCACCTAGGTCTCGATAACACGGAAATAGTCCCACGAGAGCTCAATTCTTTTGATCTCTGGGATGAGTGAATCTTTCCCTTAGAGGGAGTGAGAGCCGTATGACTTAATCTGGGATATTCATAATAATAATCGTTAAATATAAAATTAATTAATCATAACTATTTTATTAGCGGATGCTGTAATACCCCTTCATATCTCTTTGAAGGTATTTGTGTACACATCTAACCAGAGAGTTATCCTCTTTTATATAAATATACAAATATGTCTGGGGACTAACTCGTCAGATTAGTTTTTCATTTCACTTGTGATATATTTTTAATTGAATACCGAAGTGTAAAAATACTTCTTTTCTAGTAGGCGTTTAGGCTAGGGGTTTTATTTTTTTTTTATCTTTTTGTAATTTGATTTTAAGGTTTACATATTAGGGTTTATAGTTTAAAATTAGAGATTTCAATATATTCAAAATTAGGTTTAGGCTATACATAATAGGTGAAGGGTAACATAGGTTACATTTAATTCATTCATTTAACCCGATTCATATTTTTGGTTACATTTCATTTCTAATTCTTGTTACAACTGTTTCCAAATAAAATTGGTCATATCTCGTAAAAGACTCAGTATAAGGTAATATAATCTTATATTGAGAGAATTCTCAAGAGCCGTTCTAGAGAAATCCGTAATAATAAACAGGGCATTATATTTAAAATTTATAAACAGGGCATTATATTTAGAAGTTTTAGCTTACTGTTAAGTCTTTTATTTATTTATAATTATTTATATTTTGTTGTGAATTCTTTAATTGTTATGTCTTTAATTTATAATGTCTTTATCAAAAGGTTCTTATCTTAATTTATTAAAAAGCACAATAACTTATATTAATTTATTTATCACTAAAAATACATAATTTATTTAAAAGCGAACGTGACAATTAAAATTCGCGAGCGCGGTCTTCAGATCTTGACTAACTGAACTCTCCATGTAAAATTTCTTCTTTATATAAACCTCCGTTAGTTCCGGAATTCCCTATAGCAGACTCGAATATTGTTGGTGGTGTTGACAAGAATAACGGGAACGTCATCGAATAAACTAGAAGGAGGTCAACAGCTAAAACTAGTTTTTCAACTGCTTGGAAACCCTCGAGTCGTGGCCCATGACTCATCATTCCAGGTAAATTTCTGCCGGCTAATCGAAGGCTCTCGTAAAATCTAAAACAGAAGTGAATAAACAAGATGTTTACATGCTTTTTAATATGACTCATAATGTTTTACGTAACATTGCCCCCCTCTTAAAAGATGGTTCCTCCTGGAACCTTGTCGGGACTAGAACTGGAACGGTATGCTGGTATCGGCAACTGGACCCTCTTTTACAACTTCCAGTTGTATAAAATGACAAGGGACGGTTTTCTCTCCGCACCAGTAACTATGCGGATTGCAACAGACTAACACCTGGACTTCGGTGTCTTTGAAGATCTCCTCCACCATATTTCGGATAACCCTCCAATCTAATTGGCGGCACTCCAACTTTGGCATGGCTAACTTTTGCACGGCGGACTCTAGTACGTGTTCTCTCAATTGAAGTAAGGCTTCCCATACATCTCGGTAGGTAGGTTGGTCACGGGCAGTGTCTTTTGTCACCAGGTAGAAAAGGTAACGTGATGCATCTTGGAGTTTCAAGGTTTTACCGGGAGCTGGCACTTGGCATTGAAGTTCTGCAACTCGACCAAACTTCCTTCGAAAGACGGATGCCAACCCTGGTGCGTCTTTGATACTGGCCGGGACGGTAAGGGCCAGCGAGTAGTCATCGGGGAGCGCGAGTAGATCTTGCTTTTCTTCAGTGGTAACACCATGTCTCGCTTTACCGGTACCTCCATAGGCACCCATGAATTCCTCAAACGTGAGGTCAGACACATCGTGGACTTGGTTTACTTCCACTTCTTCATCTACGTCGTGGTCACCTTCGAAAGATGCCAACCGGTTATGGTGTACTATCATCGGCTTTCCCATCGGAATCTTGCTTATTCGGTAGATGACATCGTTGATCTTCTCCATGATGAGGTATGGACCTTCCCAAAACTGCTGCAATTTGGGAGAACAACCTTTTCGCTTCTTGGGATTATACAGCCATACTTTGTCGTTCTTCTTAAAGCAACCCTTTTCGGCTTGTGTATCGTACCGTTTCTTCATTCGGTCGCTAGCGATCTGAAGGTGGGAACGGACCAACTCATGTACATCGTCCATTCTTCTTCGTAATTCGATCACATAATCTTCACCTGCTACATCTTCTCCAGGTCGACATCCAAACTCGAGATCACAAGGTAGTCGCATTTCGCGTCCGAATAGGACTTTGGCTGGTATCTGGCCTGTTGATTCGTTAACAGCAGATCTGTAGGCCATTGTGAAGAACGGAAGGTATTGGTCCCAGTCTCGCTGATGATCGGACACCATCTTTGTCAAATACTTGCCAACTGTCCTATTCATTCGTTCTACCATACCATCCGATTGCGGATGATACGCGGTAGTTCTTGTTTTCTTCATGCCTAGTCTATCACATATTCCTTGGAATAGATCGCTTTCGAAGTTCCTGCCTTGGTCATTATGTATCTCCAAAGGCACTCCAAATCGGCTGATATATTCTTGGATTAACTTATCTGCAACGGTGGCGGCCTTCTGGTCGGGAAGTGCGTAAATCTCGACCCACTTAGTAAAGTAATCCATTACTACCAACATGTACTTGCCTCCATTTTCACTTTCTGGAAATGGCCCAGCGATGTCCAAAGCTATTCTTTCAAACGGGCTTCCAACATTATATTGTCTCATAGGAGCTCTCCTTTTTCGGTAAGGCCCGTTACTCGTGGCACAAATAGTACATTTCTTACACCAGTCTTTTACATCGTCGGAACTGTTCATCCAATAAAACCGTTCCCGAATTCGCTGAAAGGTTTTCTTTACACCAAAATGCCCTCCCGATGGACTGTCGTGTAACTGACGAAGTACTTCGGCTATTCTGCTCTTTGGGATCACCAACTGTCTTCTCTTCTGTGAACCGTCATCATTTTCCAGGACTCGTTCGAGCAAGCCATCTTCGATGATAAATGAGTCCCACTGGGCCCAATACGTCTTAACTACTGAGCATAGGTTTGATATTTCCTGCCAAGGTGGTCGACGGTTTTCCTCTTTCCATTTTCGGATTTTCTGTATAACTGTATCTCTCTCTTGTTCTTCCCTTTATCTTAGTAGGCGTCAGGTCGTCGTTGACAATCGTCGTTCTTAGCACTGCTGCTTCCTTGGATTCCGTTTTGTTGCAGTGGAACACTCTGCTGGGCATGGCCTTCTGGAAAGATAATCAGCGTTTCTATGGCTAACTCCGGCCCGGTGCTCAATCTTAAAATCGTATTCTTGGAGTCGTTCGATCCACCTGGCATGGTCGGTTCGGATTAGAAACTTTCTGCCATAGAGGTATTGATAGAAGTGCTCTACTGATTTCACTACTGCCATAAGTTCTCTTTTCGTGACGCAATAATTCCGTTCTGGTTTTGAAAGAACTTTACTAAAATATCCGAGGACTCGTTCCTGTCCTCCTTGAATCTGAGACAGCACTCCTCCAATTCCCACATTACTTGCATCCGTATCTAAGATGAACTCTCCTTCTGGCAGTGGATACCCCAAAATTGGTGCTGTTATTAAATGCTTTTTCAACGTCTCAAAGGCATTTTGGCAGTCCGTATCCCAGCGGTAATCTCTTGCTTCCTCCGTAAGTCGCGTTAATGGCTTAGCGATATCTGCAAACTTCTTAATAAACCTTCGGTAGTAAGTACATAGTCCAAGAAAACTTCTCACTTGGTGTTTGTCAGTTGGTTTTGGCCATTCCTTAATGGAATCGATTTTTCCCTTATCCACGGCCACTCCTTCTTTACTGACTATATGACCCAGATAATTGACTTTACCTTGAAATAGCTGGCACTTCTTGGGGTTTAGCATCAATTGGGCAGCTTTAAGTCGATTAAAAACGTTTTCTAAATTCCTCAAATGATCTTCGAATGTCTCCCCCAAGACGATTATGTCATCTAAATAAACCAGGCATGTTTTCCAAGATAACCCTCTCAACACATTTTCCATAAGCCTCTCAAATGTCGCAGGAGCATTACAAAGTCCAAATGGCATAACGTTGAATTGCCACAATCCAGATCCTGTGGTGAAGGCTGTCTTTTCTTTATCGACTGGGTCCATTTCTACCTGCCAGTATCCAGACTCCAAATCTAAAGTAGAAAACAATTTACTTCCAGCCAATGTGTCCAATGTGTCATCGATCCGAGGCACAGGATAACTATCTTTCTTGGTAACGTTGTTCAGCAAACGGTAATCCACACAGAACCTCATCGTTCCGTCTTTCTTCTTAACCAGGACCACCGGAGAGACCCATGGACTCGTAGAAGGTTCTATCACCCCGTCTTTCTTCATTTCCTGAACAATCGTTTCAGCTTCCTCTCTCTTCGCCTGTGGTAATCGTCGAGCTGTTTGACGAATTGGCTTAGCATTACCAGTATCAATTTTATGCTTAACAACGGTAGTTCTTCCCGTCTTTCCTCCTTTCGGTACGAAAATATCACGATACTGCCGAAGAAATTCCCTTAATTTCCTTTTCTCCATCTGACTTAGAGACTGTCCTGCAACTGCAACCATTTGGTCGAATTTGTCGTTGGAATTATCAGATGTTGTCGCCTGACGGATTATGGATGTCACAGATACACAAGTTCCTACTTTTGTCTCTTTCTTTATGGTCACTGGGTAGTCGTTGACATTGATAAGTCTCACAGGAATTTCTTTAGCCGAAGTCACCAATTCCTTTCCAATTATGATTCCACGGCCAACCTCATCGTCGTGGTTCCAAGGCTCCATCATAACAGGTCTCCCTTCGTCTACAATTCCCTGTAGTCGCGCTACTATGATCGTTTCGCTTCTTGCAGGCACGACTGTATCTTCTGTAATGGCTGCTTGCACAGTGTTGTCATTATGTGGATGAAGAAATACCTCCTCGTTGCCAACTTTGATTACCTTATTCTTAAAATCCAATTGGAATCCATGCATATTCATTACGTCCATTCCTAATATAACATCCTCTTCGATGTCAGCTACTATAACAGTATGGACGAACTTTTCGGCTCCAATTCCCAATTGTACCTGGATTTCTCCATGAATGTTGGCATTTTCACCTGTAGCGGTCCGAAGTCGCAACCTCGTTGGTAACAGTTTCTTACGGCTGTTTATAACTGTTGGACGTATAATGGTTCTGGTCGCTCCGGTATCCACCAACAACGTATGTCTTTTACCATTTATTTCTCCATCTACACATACACTATCTTCACGACATTTCAAAGAAGCTATTAGTATGAGAGGGTCTTTGGAAAAGTTTTGGGTCGAAGTTGCCCCCTAAGGCTGACCCGTTCTAGTTTTCCTGATGGTGAGTTTCTTGATTTGCGTCGTACCTAGGGTGCTTACAGGAGCTTCGTACGTGTCCTATTTCGCCACAATTCCAGCATCTGATGGTTCTTCGTTTTCTTGTATGTCATGCTTTTCATCATATTAACGAGCTGGTCAAGTTTATCTTCATCTCCTTCCTCTTTTACAGTCCTAACTTTACTTTACCCGCCAGAGGCCTGCGTAGCTGACTCGTATTCGAGGGCGGCGGATAGGACATCAACCAGCGTCTTGTGACGAGCTAATCGCAGTGTTCTCTGCATTTCATGATCACGAAGACCATCAATAAACGTTTAAACGGCCAATTTTTCCATCATGTCTTCGGGAGCTGTTGGATAAGCATATCGTACTAATCTGGCAATATCTACCTCATATTCTTGAAGAGCCTCATCTTTCTTTTGTTTTCGATTTTTAAGCTGCGACTGATATACATGCTCCAAATGTTCGTGGCCATATCACATATTTAACCTCTTCTTCAGTTGTTCGAAATCATCCGTCTCCTCTACGGCTATGGTCTGAAGCACATCTAAGGCATCTCCTCGAAGAGCGATAGTCAGGTTTACAGCCTTTTCTTTTTCAGACCATCCATTCGCTCTTGCGGCTGATTCGAACTGTTTCATGTAGTTGTTCCATGATGATTTTCCGTCGAAAGTTGGGACTTTAACATGAATAGAACCTCCACTTCCTTCAAATTTCGGCCGTGTCTCCAACTTAAATTTCGTCTCGTCTTCTTTTATCTCCACTGTAATTGGATTGTTTCCTCTCTCTGCTGTCCCTGTTTCCTCCATCTTCCTTTCCATCTCTTTAATCTTTTCTTCGAAGGCCGACATATCGGCAGCAACTTGGTTTTTTAACGAAGACATTCTATCGTCGAGGGCAGACATCTCAGAAGTTACTTTAGAGATTTCCAAAGAGATATTAGCAGAGACTTTGCTTTCCAGCGAAGAAATCTCGTTAGAAACTTTGTCTTCCAAAGAAGCGATGTCGCCGGAAACTTTGTTCTCTAATGATGCGATATCACCAGAAACTTTCGAAATATCGCCAGAAACTTTGTTCTCTAATGATGCGATGTCACCAGAAACTTTCGAAATATCGCCAGAAACTTTGTTCTCTAATGATGCGATGTCACCAGAAACTTTCGAAATATCGCCAGAAACTTTGTTCTCTAATGATGCGATGTCACCAGAAACTTTCGAAATCGACGAGAGGACAGCATCTTCAAATATATAAGTCTCTGGATCTAGTCCCTCTTCTAGCAAAGCGTTCTTTAGTCGTTGGACCAACTCAGCCTTTTTTCCGGCTGATTTATTAAAAAGCACAATAACTTATATTAATTTATTTATCACTATAAAATAATTTATTTAAAAGCGAACGTGACAATTAAAATTCGCGAGCGCGGTCTTCAGATCTTGACTAACTGAACTCTCCATGTAAAATTTCTCCTTTATATAAACCTCCGTTAGTTCCGGAATTCCCTATAGCAGACTCGAATATTGTTGGTGGTGTTGACAAGAATAACGGGAACGTCATCGAATAAACTAGAAGGAGGTCAACAGCTAAAACTAGTTTTTCAACTGCTTGGAAACCCTCGAGTCGTGGCCCATGACTCATCATTTCAGGTAAATTTCTGCCGGCTAATCGAAGGCTCTCGTAAAATCTAAAACAGAAGTGAATAAACAAGATGTTTACATGCTTTTTAATATGACTCATAATGTTTTACGTAACATTACTTTTGGTATAACCGGTAGTGGTAGAGCACTCTAAACTAAAATATTTTAAAATAATTGAACATATCCAAAAACCTCATATCATAAATTTTCAGATATTAATTATGTCAAGTTTGTTTAAAACATCTAATTGAAACTCTTAAAGAATTACCCTGGATTATTATTAAAGTAAGAAAACTTATCTATTTAGATACTCTTGAGTACATATTTAAGAATTCCTTAGTCGTGACGGTTTAGTATCAGTTTTGTACTATAGTGTGCTAGAAACAAAGGAATGTTATAATTACTATTATAAAAGATGAAAATTTTCTGTGGCAAAAAGATTTTTTGTCTAATGCCATCTCTCTTTCTCACACACACAAACAAAAGATGAAAAATGGGGAACGGATCATTTACACTTATATTGCAAAAAAGATGATTGAAAGAAAATTATTTGAACAATATGTCATTGTATTATTCCTGTAGTTATGGATATATTTATATTAAAATAACTGTACTGTATAATACTTTACCATTTAACCATTTTGTTGAACTCAGTTACTCTTGCTAACATTTTAGTTTCCCTCTAATAATAATTATAAATGGTTTGTCTACAACTGAGCTTCCATTAGAATATCAGGGGAAAGACTATTTAAAAGAGAACACCATTATAGGTTAGAAAAATCAGGAGAGGGTGGTAATATAAGGTTTACATGGTTTGGCGGGATTATCATGTAATGTTGTCGTATGTAGGTTGGTTTCAATGTTAAGTAGCTACGGGAGAGTAACGACATATCTTCACTTTCCCGAGTCGTAGTTTATTATTGTTCTTTAATTAAATGTAAAAGTATATTCTTGTAATTACACAAATTGCTAACTCAGCAAAGCACGCTTCAACAATCAGGACACTTCACATTTCAAATTCATGTTACAAATCAATTAAACCATTATATTCGATAGTTGCATAACATACACATTCTTGACCCAGTTAAATATTAAATAATATTGGATTATATTTAATATTAATTAATCTTTATAGTATGTATAAAAATCTCAATAATTACTCTCATCGCATCACAGTAAGAGTATGGAGTTGCTTAAATACCCTGAAAAGAAAGAGTTCAAATTTCTTGCATCCAAGAAACGAAGTAAAAAAGGAAAAGGGAGAAAGTACTAGGTGAAGGATACAAATTACAAATTGTGCTATGTAGGAAAAAGTAACATTGGAAATGGAGTTGGTATAATTGATGATAGTGAAATAAAACAGAACAAAGTAGAACTTATAAGAACGGGTTATAGAATAACGTCAGTGAAATTTGTACTTAAAAAAAAATGGTTTAACGTTTTGTGTATGTATATACTTCTCAATGGACATTATGTCTCCAGCTTGTACATTAAAGAGACATTATAAGCAGATTGGAGGCTGTTATAGGAAAAAAATATAAAGAGAAGAAATATGTCTCTTATGCGTTGAGAGTGGTTTGGTTGTAACTCCAATCAACTGTTCCGTGTAGCTTATGTCTAAGATCCAAATAGCAATGATGATAGCCCAATTTTGAAACGGAGATAGCACTTGAAGAAGAAGAAGTAGTCCTTTGAGCTAGGGACCTACAGAAGAATACTGAAAATAAGCTTGGGAGGTCGAGTTACGTATATCGATGAGAAGGATAGGAAAGAAGAAGGAAGTTTTGAACACTATTAAGATCAGAAAGTTACAATTTCTAGAACATCATGAGCGATACTTGCTTTAAGTAATAATGAAAGGTAACTACAACGAAGAAGTCGAGGAGTGTAAAAACTTGAAAGCCTGGTTTTAATGTAAATCAGTTGACTTGTTCAGGGTAGCGTTATCGATGGTGCGGATTGCGATGATGATTGCCAACTTTTTTAGAGTAGATGGCACATACAGAAGAAGAAGTTCGTAAGTCGGATGGGATGAGAATGAAATAAAAGCTTTTTATGGTCGATTAGGAGATATACTTAGTAGGGTGAATCGAAAAATCGAAGTTTCGAAAACTATTTTGGAATAGTGCGCAAAAGTTGCCAATTAATATTACAAACCCAATCTTTATATGCGATTTTTCAAAAACTGTCCATCTTCTGCCCTCAATCGGTAGTTGAAAGTATAAAAAATACGAACTTATGATTTGAATTGAAAAGTTAAGTAATAAGTACATGTTATTGTTATAAAAATGATATCCAATTGAAATATCTCATTTTTTTTCCTCTACCCACTCGCTACCCTCCCTTTTAATTATTATGGTTATTGTTTGTAGTCTTTCTTGGCTTAAATTTTGGCATATCTTCGCGCGAATAAATTTTTGCCTTGATAAAACTGTCTCATTTTTGTGACTCAACAACCGATGAAGATGCTTCAGTTACGAGCTTTACGAATCTCTCTACAGATTGTGTATGACACGGAAATGTAGCGATGTGGATGATTTTTTCGGGAGAACCGGAAATAATATTTTTCAAATCCTCTACTTTCAAATTTTGAAGCAATGGAAAACAAGTTATTTTATTGTTTTGTCAATCAATCAGATCAATATAGTCGTCTGCGTCAAAATTAATTTGAGGAATAATAAAAGGTCGGATATAAGATGAATCATTATTGGCCTTGGTTTTTGCAATGAGAATGCGACGAAGTGCTCTCTTATATGCAGGTGTGTGTCGTGCAACATACATAGCAGAAGATTTTTCGGATGTACAAAATAGACATTTTTTTGAATTTGAATTACAGGTACTATAAACACGTTTTAAATTTTGCTCAAGATATCAACTACTTTTAATTGTCTGTAAAACATGCTTTACACCATTTACACATGACAAGTTACATTTATACATGATTTTTACGGTCTGCAAAAAGAAATATGGCGCTCCATAACAGGTCACAGAACGGAGGTAAAGGAACTAATAGAACCAAAACACATAAAAAAGGATGCGTGAATTGACTACTTAAAAAAGCTCTATGCAGAGAAAGAACAAACGACGCTAGAACCGGAAACACAAGAAATTAACACAAATGAAGAATATAAATGAACAGGAAGTTCGGAAAATACTTGAAAACCTGAAGAACAGAAAAGCAGCTGGTAAAGACGGGATACCAAACGAATTACTGAAATATTGTGGAGCAGCAATGACAGAACAATTAACAACATTAATTAATAAAATTATAAAATACCGGAAGAATGGAGAACGAGCGGGTTATTAAATTTTCAGCATTTAGTCTACCACGTACCGTTGACCTGAAGATGTATAGCAAATTATAGTATACGACTAAATTGATTGAGAGTAAGTCTTATTTTTTTTTCTTTTTTGCTATTTGAAATGGACTCACACGGGCAACATATTAAAGATTTGAATGCACTTTAAATCTAGAGCTTAATATAAGACCTCAGAAGTCCACAGTCATGAAATTTACAAGAATTGGTAATTTAGAGGGATTGGGTCGCCTAAAACTCAACCTTGATACACATCTAAATCTGGTGAGTTAGTGAGTGAAGTAAAGTATCTTGGGATAATATTAGACTCGAGGCTTATTTGGAATCAGCAGATCGAGCGGTAAACCAGGTAAACCAGGAGAGCGGTAACTACGTTAATGGTAGCCAGACGCACTCATAAAAAAATGGAGGTTTGAAACAGACATGTTATATTGGATATATTATAAATAAGTATTAGAGGTAATGGATTTTGACAAGAGCTATGAGTCATGCTGATGCAGTACACAAGTTTACCTGTTATTTACAAGGTCATAGCTCTTGTCAAAATCCTTTACTTATAAAACCAATAATTACATACAGTAGATTCAACCAACTTACACCTCTAAACGATTAATGGAATTCGCAGAAAACCTTTCGTTGTAGTAAAAGGCACAATTTTTTTAATTACTTTGTTTAGAATCTGTTTGCCTGTATTATTTAGATTTAATTTGTATAAAATGAGGAGCAAAAATTCAAATGGAGTTTTAAATATTATTGTTTATTTGGCTAATAATGAATGTATAAATATAATTGTTAACCTGCTGTACAATTATTTTGTAAAAAACATTATAATAGTGTCCTTACTGATTATTTAAATTTATAAATCATCATCATCGTCACTAAATTCACTACCCTATCATTATGTAAATCTATAATCACTGGATTAACTTCACTAATTTTATTTTCTCGGGTCCACCACTCTTCTTTTAATTTTTCACATTTATTTACAGTTTTGGCCCATATTTCTGGAGTTGCAGTTTTAAGAGCTTCTTGCCACATTTCCCTAACTGCATCGTCACTGTATCCACTGCATTCAACGTGATTATCATAATACGTTTTACAATACTCCAGATGTGTTCGATGGAATTAAACTGGCAGCGATACGGCGGTAACCATAGTACTTGATGTTCATAACTTGATACAATTTCTAAACTATATAAACTGTTGGCTTTTCATTACGTTTCGAAATTTCCAGTAACTGATTTGAAGGCGTATTCCGGAAAATTTATATTATTTTTAACTAACCAATTTTTTATGCTCGGTACGTTCCACGACTGTTTGGATTGTTTCTCTAAAATCTCGGAATGGTAAGGTGCATTATCTAAAACTATAACTGATGATTCACTCAGACTAGGTAACAGTTTCTCCTCAAGTCATTTAACAAACATATCTGCATTCATGTTTTCATTTTCATCAGCAGATTTTGATTTTAAAGACAAAATCAAATCTGTGTTTTCTATAAAGCCTTCTTTTCCTCCTGCATGGAGAATGATGTGTCTTTTGTCTTCGCTATCTGTGTGTGTTTTATTGATTTTATGCTTTCGTCTTGCCAAATTATTTTAATTCCACCCTTTGCAAATATCCATGGCTCATCTAAGTATACGAATGTTGCATTTTCAGATTTAAGTCTAGTATATTCTCTCAAAAAGTTAATTCTTTTGTGAACCACACTACTCCTTTCGCATAAAAATAACCTATTAATTTCTTTTTTGAACTTAAATCCTAAATCTCTCAACACTTTCCAAAGGCTAGTCCTCCTAATTTCAGAAACTTGTCTTTCTCTTATTTTGGGCAAGTAAAGTATCTTAACTGACATGTTGATTGTTTTCATGCATTCGATACAAAATATTGCGAATTTCAAAATTTTCTCCATCAGGTAAGTCAATGCTCCTAGAATGTTTACGAGTTGTTTTCTGTCTTTGTGATACTCAGTCACAGTAAGATCTTCTTGAGAATATTTGAAATTCTTCATTACAGTTTTTAGCTTACTTTCACTTATCCCGAGTGCGTCACAAACGTGTTGATTTATACATAATAATGACTTTAAAGGTCCACCATTGTCCCTTTTCGTGGTAAAGTATTTATGCACATTTGCAATTAATTCATCAATATTCAACTTACGTCTAGGCATGATAGTCACTTGAAACTACACGTTTAAATTACAATATACTGGGTTTAGATCAATATGACAGAAACTTTCTAACTGTCGTGCTTGACAGGTAAAATATAACCGCTTAAAAAGACCCTAAACACATTAAGCAAATTAGCCTAATCATCATTAGGAATGCCCATTGTCATTTAATTATGATTGATAAAAAGTTTAGAAATGGTTGGAAACCGTACATACACAAATTAAAATGTTTCCCACAATTATTTTATTTTTAGTACAAGTATTTTCATTTGAAAATAAAAAGTTAAGTATATTTACTAAAATCCTAACTTTAACGCGTAATCACAGACGTCTCAAAAACGGTACACTCTAACAGACATATGGTCAATCTAACCACCACTGTTTGAATTGATAAAATGTTCTAGTTTACTCCTAAGTATTTTTTAACAAAAATTAAAAGTGATATTTTAGTACTTTGTATATCTCCTTTGAATATAAATTATCCTTAGCACGGTAGTATTTGTTTCATAAAAAAATTATTAAACAAGTAGGTGAAAGAAATTTGCGTTAAATAACATGCAAGAATATTATGTAAAAAAAATGTAACAAAATATGCAAAACTATGAACAACGGGTTAATGACACCTATATTTATTTTATACCTAAAATTTAGCAAAGTGTTAAACATTATGGAGAATACCAGTGCAATTTACCGTGCCTTTTACTACAACGAATGGTTTTCTGCGAATTCCGTTAATCGTTTAGAGGTGTAAGTTGTTTGAATGTACTGTATGCATCAGTGGTATGGTGACCAAAGGTGTAGCAAAAAAGTGCCATCCTCACACTAAGCAAGGTGAAAAGAGTTGCTTGCTTTGGAATTAAAGGGGCTCTTGAATTAACAGCCCTCTTCTGCACATAGTTTTAAGGGGGAAGGCGAGAATGGGATATTATAGACCTTGAGAAAACAAATACATGCCAAAAGTACCTTTGTAAAAAAAAACATACAACCCAGGTGCAGGGTTATATCTGATATACACAGATGCGTTCAAAACTACAGAAGGGTTGGATGTAAGAATATTCAGCAGTGGTAGAAATGTAAACATTTCTATTCCACTAGGAGAATATAATTCAGCATTCCAAGCAGATATTTATGCATTGCATTCTGCTAGAAAAACTGACATAAAAGGCTTTCGAACTGAAGCGGATGTACAGATAGCCAAGCAGCCATTGGGCTCTTAGAAGTCCTTAGGTGGACTCTAGGACAGTATGGGAATGCTGAGAGAAACTCGACGGAACATAACAGTGTCAAACTGGTATGGATTCTAGGTCACCGCGGAATACACGCAATGAAGCAGCTGAAGAACTTGTCAGAAGAGCATCAGCTACAAAATACTTCTGGTCCAAAGCTAGCCTTTAGAGTATCAAAAAGCACCGTCCGCGATCAGAAAAAAGCCTGGACCCGAATACAACATAACTCAGTGGGAAAGTATAACCGGTCAAGCACATGGCGAAATTTATATTAGACGGACATGCGTTAAGGTTGATCTTCACCCACAATTAATTTGTTTCTGATCCTAGAGATGGCTCTACTGCTGCATGAGCTCTGGTAAATTTTTTAACTTAATTGTAGATTTCTACATGATGACTCTGTAATATTTTCAAACCCTAATATAAATTACAGTTTTCTATCATTATATCCATTGGCTGAGTTGCCAAGTTGTGTAGACAGTAATTTTATCAAATACCTAGTAGACCAAGTAAGCAAAGATATCTTTAACAACATCTTTATGTATAATATTTTACTGCTCCGCTGTGTCAATCGGAATATATTAAAGTTACGCATTTGCAGGAACATAAAGTTACACATTTCATCCACACATATCATTGAAAAATGATACATATTTATTATCTAAATATTTTTATCGACAAAGAGGTACTTAGCGGCGCTATCTGTGAATATCGTATTACCATTAAATTTATACATGCAATCATATATTAGATTTTTGTTGATAGTTAAAAATTAAATTATCTGGTATATTTCAGTGGGATTTATATGAAAAGTGGTCAATCGTCAAAAATGTTATTTAAAACATGCGAACATGTCTTTCTTTTGGTCTGTTTATTACTGGTTTCAGGTTTGTTATCTTCCTTATTAGTGCGTCTTTTTCTCTTCTTTGTATGAGTCCAAACCATCTCAGTCTTTGTGGATTAATAAATTTCACTATGTCTTCCCCTTCGGTTATATTTCTATTTCTTATTTCATGCTTCATTAGTCTTCTATATTCTCCTTGTTCGGGCTTTATTGGGCTGTTTATTCTAATCATTTTGCTTTTAATAATTCTTACTTTTTCTTTATATTTTACTTTTTATTTATATTTTTATTTTCTTTATATCTATTTTCGTAAGACATATTACTTTCGCTCCGTATGCTATCACCGGTCTAATTGCTGCTCTATATATTTTTGTCTTTGTTTTCTGCTGTTTTTTATCTTTAAGTAGTGGGTGATATTTCCAAAACACAATGTTCTTCTCTCGCCTTGTGTGCGTGGTAGTGTCATGCGTTGGATGTACGATTTGGGGTAGTTGATGCCTATTTAGTTATCACGGTTCTATTTGGTCTAATTAGTTCTTCAGTTTCCGTATTCGACCATTTTATAAAGCCAAATGAGTATGTGAAAAGTGGTATTGCGTATGTGTTTATTGCTTTTACTATGTGGTTGGAATTAAGTTTGCTTTTGAGTATTATTATCCCAGATTTAGTCATACGGCTCACACTCCATCTAAGGGGAAAATTCACTCATCCCAGATACCTACGGTATCAAAAGGATTGAGCTCTGGTGGGACTCTTTCCGTGTTATCGAGCCCTAGGTGACTTGGTATGTTGGAGTATCTCCCAAAAATTTTCGTACACATCTGGACGTTGAGAGTAGTACAGCTTTCTGCATAGTCATGTAGAGATGTTCATTCAGACCTAGCTTTTTTATGTTTTCTAGGAGGTTCTTTAGAATGACTCCAGTAGTAGAGAGAATAATAGGTATTGTCTGGGTACTTTCCATTCTCCACTGTCTTCGTATTTTAATTTCCAGATCCCTGTACTTGGCGATTTTTTCGTTCTGTTTAACACGAAGATTATTGTTGTTGGGTATCGCCACATCAATTAATGTTGTTTGTCTCTTTAGAATGATCTTTCTTACTGAGTCGTGCCGTTCCTTATATTCAGTTGCAGCAAATGTCTGACAGCCCCGGTAAGATGTTGGATAGTTTCCTGAGCTTAACATCCATATTGGCATTTGTCATTCTGGACCTGAGGGTCTTTGACGATATATTTCAGGTAATTTTTGGTTGGTATAACCTGATCCCGAATGGCCAGTAGTGAACCTTCTGTTTCAGGGAACATCTTTCCTGATGTCAGCCAATAGTTCGACGCTATATTGTCGACATGGTCTTGACTGACCTCATTGGGATGTCGCCCGTGCAGAGGTTTACCCGTCCAGGTGCGCATTTTTTCGTCCTTAATAAGATGGTTTATGCGCATTTCTGGTTCCCTCAGTTTGATCGGTGTTGTATGATCTACTGCACAAATCGCGCAATGTAAAGTAGATGTCTCAGCCTGCACCTGAAAATAAGTTCTTAAATTAGTAATTTGTTTTTCGAGTTGCTCACTTATATCCATAAGTCCTCGTCCTCCGAAATACCGCAGTAATGTCGTTCTTTCTAATGCACTTCGAGGATGGTGTTTTTGTCCGGAGACATTCTATGAAAAGCTTTTGATATAAAGTATAAAGCAGAGTTCGCTTTACTAACTATTTTTGCTGTTTGAGTAGACCAACTTAATGTTTGGTTGACCGTAACACCAAAATCATTAACTTCCCGTAGCCCCAAAAACTTCACAAATGGAAACCCCTTGGAAGAAGAAAAAGAGGTAGAACTTGACGCTCATGGAATGAAGGAATTAGAAGAGCGATGGAATCGAAAGGTTTGGAGGAGGAGCATGCCTTAAACCGGCAGGATTGGCGGAGAAGAACGGGAATACGGCGATAGCCGTCTCCAAAATGTATTGTATTTACAAGCTGGCTTATTCACATTAAAATAGTAATTACTTTAAAAGCCACAAGAAAATAGTTTCAGAACAATAGATAAGATTTAGATAAGAGAAGGGAGTGTTCCAAAAATGTCTTCACCCCACTTTCAGAGTACGGTACGTGCGACAGTCAAATGCACACAAGTAAGAGAGGGTGATTTTAGTTGGTAGGCAGGATAAGAGATACCTGAATCTTTGGCACTGCTATCTTTAGTACTTTATATTAAACTAAAACCCAAATTTTAGGGACTCAAAATGGAGGTAGCATAAAAAAATTTAAACCCCCCCCTCAGACAAATTCTGTGTACGCCACTGGTTATGCAAGAAACACTATTTTTATAAATACTAAAATAATTAACTAAAAACGCCTAAATAGGTTTTTAAAACTAAATAGGTTTTTTATAGATATATTACTTATAGAGTGTAAATTTTATGATATCCTACTTTCAAAATAAAAGTTGCAGTATCTACTATTCTTTAACTCTGTAAGTTTCAGCATGACCGGTTCAAACTTCAAACCGATAACATTCCTATTAAATTTTGTTGTTATCTGCCAAAGTGTTGTACAAAGTAATTGATATGGCAACCCTGTTAGTGTGACGTTTCGTTGAAGCGTTTCGAAGCCGAACGTAATGCTATCTATCGATGATAAATACTACCATTGCTTCAGATGGAGCTATCTCCCTACATTACAATTTGAAGGCGGCAGTTCAAGACATAATTCTTGTTTAACGAGATTTTTCATATGTTTAGGAAAAAATATTTAACGTTTTATTGCAAATATTTTCCACTTTTACAGTTTTATATATGTTGTTATTAAAAAATTTTTCGGTTTCTTACCGGTAACTTTATTATAAGCCGAAACATATTTTTTCCTATTGGAACAAAACTGTAAATTCAAAAATTTTCAAAAAATTCATAAGTATTTCTTATTATCATATCTTGATGCTGTAAAAAAATTAACAAAATCCTATGTTTGGTTTTCCCGCTTTATACTTGGAAAAAAGTAGTTTTTTTGAGTTTTTTCAAAAACGAAAACATGAAGTTTGTTTAAAAGTTGTCAAAATACTTCTAGTCATCAGATATACCTTCTCAAATTTTTTCAAATGTTTTGAATTTGGGGTTTGTCTTTTGGGGGGTGCAGATCAACCTTAATAGGGCTGAAGTACTGCTGAAAACAAGCAGGAATCAGCTCAGTCATAACAGGCTTCCTTAGTGGACATGCGCCAGTCAAGGAACACTTGCATACAATAAATGGAGACTTTAATCTTTAAAAATGTAACTGCTTCAATGCAGACTCTGTAACAGAGGACCTGAGAAGTTAAAACAGTCAACTATATATTGAATGACCGCAAGGCGTTAGTGCGCAGGCGGTAGACACTTTTTGGAGACTAGAAAGTGACTCCGAAAACATACGGTACTCAATGGGTATCATGAATGAATGGAAGATGTACACTGTAAACTACAGGATAACATTTCTTGATGCTTAATGTATGCTGATGATGTGTTAGTGATATATATATATATATATATATATATATATATATATATATATATATATATATATATATATATATATATATATATGTAAGTCTAATTAAGTTCTTTTATTATTTGAAGAGGGTTAACGTTATATTAAAAGTCCGCGATCTATGCGAGAAGTCTTTATTATATAGAATACACTGTAACGATGTTATTCACATTTATAATACACAAGATTACGGATAATTGTCTGCGACCTGCGAATTAAAATATCGAACACCCCCGTCGTTAATTGGTTTCGTCTTTCGTCTTCTTCGGCGTGCACGATAATTTCAAGTCTATTCAGTTCGAGCGACAAAAATCGAATGCCTCGGCTCAGGAGGAATGTGTGTTCTCGTCTACATATCTCCTGTCCCCCCTTCGCCTCTGAATCCCGTCTCCCTTATAGCGACTTAAGCATATTGTTTAAGTGGTTCCTTGCAGTGGCGTAACTAATGAATAAAACTATGCTAAATACTTATAGTACGAAATATTCCTACATTCGGCCATCCTGCTAGGAATCCGACTCGGATTCTGATTGGTTCTCTACCCATGCCTTCATATATTCAGCGCACGTTGATGTGCTCAGGGGGCCTTCATGATATCCTGACTTTTTCACATCATATCTATCATTGGGCTTAACATCTACTACCACATAGGGTCCAAGATATTTCTTCCTCAGTTTGAGTCCACCACCAAACTGCGTTCTCTTAATTGCCACTAGGTCCCGTTTTCTATACATTCTCGGCTTCTTCCTTCGTAAGTCATACCTGCGCTTATTATCCTCCTGGACCTTGATTAACTGACGTCTACTCTCGTTTCTTAACATGTCTCTACCTTCATCATATTGTTTGATCATTTCCTGCTCTATTATTTCTTTCATCCTTAGATCCTCTTTATTCTTCATATTTGTCCCAAAGAGTACTTCGAATGGCGTAGCATCAATGCTTCTTTGATAAGTGCAATTAAAAAACTGTTGCAACTTATAAATATGCTTATACCACTTCGTCGGTTCCTCTATACTCAATTTGGTTAATACTGGGATTAACGTTCTATTGACACGTTCTACTTGCCCATTGCCTCTTGGTACACCTGTCGTAATCTTAATGTGCTTAATTTCTTCACTTTGGCAATACTCTTCGAACTCGTTCGCTGTAAATGCGGTACCTCTATCGGATATTATTCGGAGGGGATTTCCGAAATCCTTCTGTTGCCTCTTCATACATTCTATGACTTCTTTTGCCGTCGTTGATTTTGTAGGATAAAACCATGCAAATTTAGAAAAATCGTCGATGATCACCAAAATGTGATTATAGTTCTTGTTGGTTGTAGCTAACGGTCCTAAATGATCAACATGAAATGTTTGTAAAGGTCCATCGATTTTTAGTATCGGATGTAACCAACCCTCTTTTTTGCCTTCTTTTCTACTTCCAAGTATACACTTAATACAATTTCTTACACAATGCTCGACTTTTTCTCTAAGATTAGGAATATAACATTCTCTTTGAATTAACTCCTGTGTTTTTGTTACAGCAAAATGTCCTACGTCGTGTAACAATTTAATTACTTCTGTTTGCATTCGTTTCGGAATGACTAACAATTCCTTACCTTCGTCATATTTAAATAGAATATTGTTTCTAATCAGAAAGTCCTCGTAAGCTTCCGTAGCAAGTATTTTCTTTATTGCTTGAATGTGGTTATCAGCTTCTTGAGCATGCATTATTCTTTCTATAAAACCTGGTTCTTGTACTACTGATGTCTCATTTATTATCATGACTATAGGGTATCGACTGAGAGCGTCTACATGAGCCATCCTTGTTCCCTTTCTGTGTTCCAGTTCGTATTGATAATCTTCCAGTAACAGAGCCCACCTCGCAACTCTGGTAGTTAAATCTTTTTTATTCATGGTCTTAGTAAATGCGGAACAATCCGTTACTATTTTAAATTTGATTCCGAGTAGATAGATACGAAATTTTTTCACTGCTTCTATTATAGCCAAAACTTCTAATTCGTAACTTGTATACTTTTCCTCGGCTGGACTTGTTTTCTTGCTCATATAATAAACTGGGTGAAACTTATTATCTTCTCTCGATCTCTGTAGAAGACAAGCTCCATATCCATGACTGCTAGCGTCTGTGTGTAACTCGGTTTCTCTATCTGGGTGATAAATTTCTAACACCGGCCGACTAGTTAACAGCTCTTTAAGTTTTGAAAATGCACTCCTTTCTTTTGATCCAAACTCAAATGTTTGATTTTTTCTGAGTAGATCACTTAATGCTTTAGCTATCGTAGCATATGACGGTACAAATTTACGAAAGTATCCAGTCAGGCCGAAAAATGACTGAATCTGCTTAAAGTTCGTTGGTTCCTTGAATTTCTTTATGGCCATTGATTTTTCATCCGATGGCTGAATTCTGCCGTCCTCAATAATATATCCTAAAAACGTTACTCTTTTCTGTAAAAATTGGCACTTTTTCTTCTTTATCTCTAAGCCGTAGTCCCTAGCTACTTCGAGTACTTGCTTTAAACGTACAACTCCTTCTTCTTCGGATTTACTTAAAACTATTATGTCATCCATATAGTAAATTGCTATGTTCTTGGATGTCAGCTCTCTAAATATATGGCTAATAAATCTTTGAAACACTGCAGGACTATTACACAATCCGAACGGACACCTTAAAAATTCGTATTGTCCGTCTGGGGTGACGAATCCCGTGTATTTAATGCTATCTTCCTCTATTGGTACATGGAAGAATCCATTCTTGAGGTCTATTGTGCTAAAATATTCTGCACCTTGTAACCGATCCAATACGTCTGTTGTAAAAACAACATTTTATATTAATTTCAGTTTATTTTTCGTTTCCACAAATGTTGAATTTTATCTTATGTGACAGACTGTATTTGACAGACTGTCACGCCCCTAAAACGCCGGTATAAAAATGAACAATTTATTAAAGCGAACTCTTTATTTAGTAATAGTGCCTTTGTAAATATTTTCTCGTTATTAAATGTGTAGTATCGATTAATTACGCTTATTTTTCTCTAAGTACAAACCCCTATAAAACCAAACACATACTGAACCATCGCCGTGAAGTCTGCTTATCTATATCGAAGGAAACTCTTGTACAGTCCATGGTCCTAAAATATTTGGTACTGTACACGCACGGGGAAAGGAATTTAATAAGCTTTCTCCAGAACAATTGTTGGAGATCAATCAAAGTTCCAACATTATTTTTGGTCCTAACTCGACGGATTTTGTGTTTGGTGATCGCGTTGTTTGTACTTTACTCTTAGGTTTGCATATTTATATAAATGTGATTAAAAGACCCTCGAAAAGACTAATGTGTCGCGATAAACTCTAAAACAAAAGGACAGAAGTGAATTTTATCTGGTGTTTGTGCCTGTTGCTGTAAACTACTGGACAAATTGGGTGAGATTTTTCCATATTATAATTTCGCTTATGCACAAAGTGAACCGCTTTTCAAAAAGACTATCTCTTTAAAAAATTGATTAGTAGACATTTGTAGACATTTACCGCGTGTGCGAAAAATTTAATTGAAAAGTAAACTCTCAGTGTAATTTAAGACATTTATCGCGTTTGCTATAATGTGTGCTACACATGTTATTATATGATATAAACATTATTGACTCTATTCTCGTTGTGTGCTCTACAGGTTATTATAATATAAACATTATTGACTCTATTTTCGCCGTGTGATACAGATATTAGTATATAATATAAACATTAATTTCTCTAAAGAATTCGGTGTTTGCACGGCCTTAGGCATTTGTTTTTGGAGTAGTACCTTTTGTTAAAGTCAAAATGGAAGATCTCAAGAAGAAGAGAAAACCACTGAAGGCCAAGATTACCAGAATAGCGAACTGGTTACTAGAAAACGCAGATGCAGAAACTGACGGTCTCCAGTTTCAACTCAGACACACCGAATTGAAAACATGTTATCTGAAATATGAAGACGTGATGGATCAGATTGAAGAAATCGATGAAACCGATTCTGAAACAGAAGACAGGGTACTGATGGAGGAAAAATACTTTTCTACACTAGCTGGACTGCAGCATAAGATAGAAGCCTTAAAGTTACCCTCCCACTCGCTCAGCTCAAACTCTACTCCACCAACTGTAGCCACTGCTAAGGTTAGGTTGCCGGAAATTACGATGCAGGTATTCTCAGGAAACTTCGCCGATTGGAACGCGTTTTATCAGCTATTTGAAACGCTAATAATCAATAATGTAGAGCTAAACAATGTGCAAAAATTTATATATCTGAAATCTTTCTTAAAAAATGAACCTTTACATTTGATAGAAAATATAGAAGTTGTAGAAGAAAATTTCAGGATCGCTTTGGACACGCTTAAGAATAGATACGAAAATAAATCGCGTGTGATTAGTTTACACATCCAAAAATTGTTAAAGGCTCCATCTTTAGCTAAAAGTAACGCAAAATCATTACGAGAATTTTTAACTCTTTGTAAACAAACTTTACTTGCTCTTAAAAATATGTCTGTTACTATCGAACATTGGGATTTACTATTGATCGAAGTATTTTTACAAAAATTAGATTTCGCGACTCATAGGTCATTTGAGTATGAAATAGATTCAAAGGCTTTACCTACTCTCTCACAGTTTTTTAGTTTTCTCGAGAAAAAATGTGATATACAAGAAAAATTAAACGTTTCTGATAATGATAAAAAATTTAATAAACCTCAATTAAAAACATCTTTGTTTTCATCAGTTAATTTACAAACAAACTCGTTTTCGGATACTAATTGTATATGTTGTAAAAGTAATTCTCATAAAATTTATCAGTGTAATGATTTTAAATGTCTCTCTTTACAGGAAAGATTTAATTTTGTAAAAGGTAAGAAACTTTGTTGGAATTGTTTGGGTAATAAACATTTTTCTCAAGATTGCAACTCTTCACGCTCATGTAGTATATGTAAGAAAAGACATCACTCGCTCTTGCATAGTACCTCTGAAAATGTCTCTTCCTCTAGGAACACGAATAGGCAATATTTCTCTATTGATCGCAACGCTCAAGCTCCCAAACATTCTCAAGGCTCTTCCAGTCGTGTTGCTTACACATCTACTCCGCCCTCTTATAATGCTCATGCCCAAAACGAAGCTTCTACCAGTTCGTTCAAACCTCCTTTAGAAGTACAAAATACTGCAGATTCTCATACAGCCACTTCTCTCTCTGCTTTATCAGTTAAAACTGATGTATTGTTGGCTACCGCTTTAGTGACAGTGTATTCTAAAAATGGCAGACCTATGCATGCCAGGGCGCTCCTAGATAATGGGAGTCAACATTCGTTCATTTCTCGTGATTTGGTTGAGAAGTTAAACCTCACCCCTTATTTTAAACAGTTACAGATATCAACCATATCCGAAAACACCTCAATGTCAAATCAAATGATTAACATAGAATTTTTTCCCTATAATGTGAAGGATAGAAGTTTCAAAACTTCTTTTGCTGTACTTGATAGTATAACCTGTAGGCTTCCTAAAGCTACCCTAGATAGAAGCAAAATAAATGTTCCACCTAATCTCACTCTCGCAGATCCCTCGTACTCTGTTCCCGGTAAAATTGATTTGCTTCTAGCTGGCGACATCTATAGCGAATTATTGACTGATGGATTCATTCGTTTAGGAAAGAATCTTCCCATTCTTCAGAATACCCACTTAGGTTATGTTATTTTTGGTACTATTCCCCCTCATGTCTTTCATCGGAGTTCAAACTTGGCTATTTCTCAGTCAAATGTTTCTCTCTTTGTTCAGTCCGAATCCGAAGAGAATAATTTAGATAAATCGATACAACAATTTTTCGAAATTGAAGAAGTTCCCCACGTTAGTAAATTAACCCCCGATGAGGAATTGGCTGAACAAATATTTAATAAAACCACTCGTATTTTACCTTCGGGTCGTTTTCAAGTAAACCTACCACTTGTCTGCGAAAATGCGCATAAAAAATTAGGTGAATCTTTTAAAGTAGCTTTAAAGAGATTTATTAATTTAGAAAATAGGCTCTTAAAAAATGAAAATACATACGCTCAATATAAGTCGTTCATTAGTGAATATCTTTTTCTCGAACATGCTAGAATAGTCCCTCTTTCTCTTACTAATGAAAATTTAGAAAATAAATATTTTCTCCCGCATCACTGTGTAGTAAAGGAAGAATCCTTAACAACAACACTTAGGGTTGTTTTCGATGGTTCGATGAAAAGCTCTAGTAGTTACTCGTTAAATGATATCCTACTCAAAGGTCCCACTCTTCAACCGGAACTTTTTGATATTTTGCTACGCTTTCGATTATATTCCTTTGTTTTCACAACTTATATACAAAAGATGTACAGACAGGTTAAAATCAATCCTGATCAAACCTTTCTGTTAAACATACTTTGGCGTGACTCCCCGGAAAAAGATATTGAGTGCTTGGAATTGCAAACAGTTACATATGGAACTAAAAGCGCCAGTTTTCAGAGTACTCGCTGTTTAATGGAACTGGCAAATACTCATCAAACTGAATATCCCCTGGCCAGTGACGCTCTTCAAAATAATTGTTATATTGATGACATTCTCTACGGTGCTAATGATGAGCAAACTCTCCTCAAAGCTCACAAGGAATTAACTAGTTTACTTGGAACAGCATGTATTTCTCTACATAAATGGTGTTCTAACTCGGACTCGTTTCTAAAACACATTTCTTCTCTCTCTTCAAACTCTTCTTATGTCATAGCTCCAGATAATTGCTCTAAATAAGGTTTTAGGTTTATGCTGGAATCCTGTTCTTGACACGTTTTCAATCTCTCTTCCAGATTTCACCCTAAAGAACTCATACACTAAGAGAGAAGTACTGTCAATGATTGCCCAAATATTTGATCCTCAAGGTCTTATTAATCCCGTTACAGTTGTCGCTAAGCTTATAATGCAAAAGATTTGGATTTCCAAAATCAGTTGGAACGATACCATTGACGCAGATACGTTACATGAATGGCTAAGTTTTATTAGCAGTCTCTCTCATTTTAAGGACTTAAGTATACCTAGATGTCTCTTTTTAAGTCAAGAAATCACTGGTGTTGAGATTCACTCATTCTCAGATGCAAGTTTAAAGGCTTATGGAGCTTGTATCTACTTACGTGTGACCTATAAATCAGAACAGGTGTCTTGTTCCCTTCTAGCATCTAAGAGTCGCGTTGCTCCGTTAAAACCCTTGACCCTTCCAAGATTGGAACTCATGGGTGCTCTATTGTGTAGTAAACTCGCAGCAAAGATTGCTAATATTGTTAAAGAAAAGTTATCTCAATTAGACTCTATAAATATGTGGTCGGATTCAGAAATTGTTCTCGCTTGGCTTCGTTCACATCCTTCTCGGTGGACCCAATTTGTAGCAAATAGGGTTGCACAAATTTTAGATAATTCTCCTAATGCTCACTGGAGGCACGTACGATCCAAAGAGAATCCTGCCGACATACTCTCCCGAGGAATGCTACCCTCTAAATTAATAAATTCGTCCTTATGGTTTCATGGTCCTCCATTTTTAAATCAACTTCGGTTGGATTTATTGAAATACAACCCAAAGGGGTATACTTCCAAGTTGCCTGAAGAAAGGAAAATCATTCTCCACGCTCGAAATGATCAAATAGATTTCTTCACCTCACTTTCTGATAGGTTCTCCAATTTTTCAAAGTTTGTAAGAACTTTAGCCTATATGTTTAGATTTGCTAATAATGCTAAACCGCTTTCTCGCAAGTTAACTAATACCCTTGAAGTCAGCGAACTTCAAAACGCTGAACTTAAGATTATTAAGATGCTTCAGTATTCCAACTTCTCGAGTGAGATTTCTGAGCTTAAGAAAGGTAAAACTCTATCTAATAAGTGTCTTTTACCCCTAAATCCCTTTTTGGATGAGAATGAAATGCTCCGGGTGGGAGGTCGCCTCAGAAACTCAGACGTTACCTTTGATCAAAGATACCCTCTTCTCCTCCCCTCAAAAAATCGTGTAGTTCGTCTCATCCTCCACAGAGAACATGTCAGACTCTGTCACTCAGGTCCTCAAAATACTTTGTCACAAATTCGTCTCAAATATTGGCCTTTAAATGGACTACGAGAAGTCAAGAAGGTCACTCACCAATGTATGGTTTGTTTTAAGTTTCGTGCCAAACCCGCTACCCAGATCATGGCAGATCTACCAAAAGAACGTTTAAACTCCTCTCGAGTGTTCGCTCACGTCGGATTAGATTTTGGCGGCCCCTTTCAGATAAAGTCTTCCAACCTTCGTAAGGCTCCTTTATTAAAATCGTATATTGCTCTTTTCGTTTGCTTGTCGACTCGAGCTGTTCATATTGAAGTCGTTTCCGGCCTCTCTACGGAGACGTTTCTTCTCGCTCTAAAACGCTTTATTAGCCGTAGAGGCCTCCCTCAAACAATATTCAGTGACAACGCCACGAACTTTCTTGGTGCTCGCAACCAGCTGTTTGAACTCTATAAGTTTTTCAAGGAAAACGAAAGCTCTCGTTCTATTAAGGAATTTTTGGCCTCATCTCATATTCGCTGGAAAACTATAGTTCCTCGAGCCCCTCACCATGGTGGTATTTGGGAAAGTGCTATAAAGAGCGCAAAGCATCATATGCGTAGGCTCCTTGGCAATGTTAAGCTTACGTTCGAAGAATTCACTACAGTTCTCGGTCAAATTGAAGCTGTGCTCAACTCCCGGCCTCTTTGCTCCCTTTCAAATGACCCCTCCGATTTTACGTATCTTACTCCTGGACACTTCTTGATTGGACAATCTCTTACGTCCTTTCCTGAAAAAGATGTGATCCACATTCCTGAAAACAGATTGAATTTATGGCAACATTTGTCCAAACTCCAACAAGTGTTTTGGAAAAAATGGTCTATCGACTATTTGAATAGACTTCAAAATCGCCCTAAATGGTTTCTCCCTCATAAAAACCTAGAACCTAACGATCTCGTGTTGCTGATTGAAGACAATACTCCTCCTCTTCATTGGGTACTAGCAAGAGTTATTGAGGTCTTTCCCGGAAAAGATGGGAGAGTAAGAATTGCCTCGGTGAAAACTAAAGATGGAGTCTTCAAGCGCTCTATTACAAAATTGTGTCCTCTACCCAATGACGATTTAATTTAAGTTAGTATAAGATAATAATTGTAATGTATTTTTTCTTCCGCGTGCTCTCTTGGCATAATATAATCTGTTTATTTGTGTTAAAGCCAGCGCTTCAACGGGGGCGAGTATGTTGTAAAAACAACATTTTATATTAATTTCAGTTTATTTTTCGTTTCCACAAATGTTGAATTTTATCTTATGTGACAGACTGTATTTGACAGACTGTCAAAAGTGCGGTAAAAAAAAGTGCATTTAGTTTTCTCTATAGTCGCGCGCCCCTAAAACGCCGGTATAAAAATGAACAATTTATTAAAGCGAACTCTTTATTTAGTAATAGTGCCTTTGTAAATATTTTCTCGTTATTAAATGTGTAGTATCGATTAATTACGCTTATTTTTCTCTAAGTACAAACCCCTATAAAACCAAACACATACTGAACCATCGCCGTGAAGTCTGCTTATCTATATCGAAGGAAACTCTTGTACAGTCCATGGTCCTAAAATATTTGGTACTGTACACGCACGGGAAAAGGAATTTAATAAGCTTTCTCCCGAACAATTGTTGGAGATCAATCAAAGTTCCAACAACGTCTTCTATTAAAGGTAATGGAAACCTATCTTTTATTATATTCCGGTTAAGTTTTCGGTAATCACCGCAAACTCTGATCTGTCCGTCTTTCTTTTTGACGAGTACAATTGGACTTGCAAAATCGGATGTACTAGGTCGAATTATTTTTTTCTCTATCCATTCCTCAATTTGCTTACCTACTTCTTGCTTTTCTGGTATTGATAGCCTTCTTGGGTTTTGGTGTATCGGTTCTTCGCTACTTAGAATTATTTTCATTTTTATATCTATAGTCTTGGTCTGTCGCGGTTCATAATTTTCCACTAATTCTTTTATCTCCATCTTAATATTTGGGTCTTTAATATGTTCCAGTTGTAGATTATCATCGTGTGTTGCCTCGTCAACTGCAATCCTCATTATCATATTGTCTACTTCTTTTTTGCATACAATAATTCCATCATCGGTTATGGTAACCTCGGCTTGTTTTAGTATATTGTTTCCAAGAATAACTTCGACGTCTAATGCTCCTTTTGGGATTACATGAAATAAAATATGGAAATCTTCGCCTTGAATTTCCACTATTATGTTAAAAGAACCTAAAGTCTTAACCTTAATACCTCCTAATCCATTTAACTCTACTATATTCTTCATAAGAATGACGTCATCAAAGTGCTTTTCAAAAATATCTTGTCTCATTGCACTTATGTCACTTCCTGTATCAAACAATGCACGTAACGATATTTTTCCAAATTTTAAGGTCACTGAGTTTTTATATACTACGTCAATGACATTTACCTGACCAGAAGTCGAAGGTCTATCTTCTTTAGCATTGCATCGAGAAGAAACTTGTCCAAATTGGTTGCATTTGAAGCATTTCGTTCCCTTGGCTTTATCAGGACAATCTCTCGATCTGTGCCCTCGATTTCCACAATTATAACATTGTTCTTCTTTCTTAATTCTGTTTTCCGACATTCTTCTGTCATCTCCTCTAGCTTCGTTGTTTCTATAATCTCGTCGTATTTCATTGTTTCTGCCATCTCGTACTTCATTGTTTGTCCACTTCTTTCTATGCGTTTCAGTTGTAGAGGATTTGTGTGCCGTCTGTTTTTTAATGAGTTCATACAATTTAATTTTTTCCTTGAAGTCTGTGAAGTTGTTTGCGCCATAAAGTACAACTTTGTTAACAGGGTCGTCTTGAATGCCTTCTATTGTATATTGTATTATGACCTCGTCTTCTATGTTACCTCTGCTACCAATTTCCCTCATCGTCAGTACATACTCCTGTACACTTTCATCATGTTTCTTCTTTCTACGCATCAGCATTTTATGTATTTCAGCACTACTTATTTTATTTTCGAATTCCGAAATAAGCCTTTTCTTCAATAGTTTCCAGCTATTAATTCCTTTTTCTGACTGAATATACAGTTTCGCAATTCCTTTTAGGGATCGTTTTGCAAAAATTAGCATTTGCAAATCATTCCATCCCATTAATTCAGAAATTTCTTCGAAGTCAGTAATCCATTTTCTCACCGGATAATCGTCTTTTCCGTCGAAGGGTCTTATGCTGTCTTCTACGTCTTTAAAAGTCAAAGCAAAAGAATCATTTACTTTACCGGCCGTCATTCTACCTGATTTTGTTTTATCTTCGTCTTTAAAGCCATCGTTGGCATACTTTCAGTTTCTTCCTCGTATTCATTATCGTCTTCATCGTCGAAACCGTCTTTATCGTCATAAACGTCTTTATCTTCGTCATAAGCTTCTTTATCGTCGTCCGCGTCGTTATCGTCATCGTCATCTTCGTCATTCTTGTCATCTACATTTAATTCATTCAAAAACGAACAAATACGTTCAATTACGTCGTCATTTGCACCCGAATAATCCAGATCCAATAGGTTACAGACTGCAACTAAGTCTGGCATATCTAATTTCTGTTTTATGTCGTTTATCTTATCAGCATATTCGCTGGCATTTTTATCCCACGCAAAGCCTGAAAAATTTCGCAAGTTTCTTCTTGTTTGTCGCGGCACCCCTTCATCACCATATGCTATAATGTGCAACGCCTTAACAGCTTTATATGCCGAATTTTTAATATTATAACTAATTTTTTGAAAATCGGTAAGAGTCGTTTGTTTAGACTGCATTTTAAAAATTGATATCAAAGTTATTTAAAAAACAAAAAATTTAAAAATTTATAAAAAAATTAAAAATTTAAAAACTTATAGATTATTTTTCTGAGTGTAGTCTAAATTAGTATTACTGTGAACGAGGTTGTGGTCGCTTTTAATTCGCAAATCTTATCTCTTTATATTACAACAATATAATAAGTACAATAATATCTCAGAATAAAGCAAAATATCCTACTAAAAGATTTTGATTTTTAACATTCAATTTAAAATATTATAGTCAATTATCAACTATCATTATCAAAATCAAAAGTCCTCACATAAACAGAGTAAAGTTAAATCAACAAATAATTACAAATACTTTTGTTTGTTTAAAAGTTCTTTTCTTAATGTTCACAGCTCATGATAAAAAAAATAATCTTCGCACGATCTATTAAAGGAACAAAGTCACCTGATCATTTGTCATCATCCAGTGGGTCCAAACATCCATAAACCATAAATTAATCTTATCGTCGTCGTCTGCAAACAACCACTTGTCTGCTTCGTCGTCAATACTCTCGTCACTTCAGCCTCTTATTTACACTTGGCATATTATGTTACAACAGTCACTTCGTCGTTGATTCGATTTTCACAAACTGCGTCTTTTATAATCTTGCTTCCATAATTAGCGGCACAAATAAACGTTACTGTCTCTTTCGAAATAATCTCGGTTGAGCCCCCAAAATGTAAGTCTAATTAAGTTCTTTTATTATTTGAAGAGGGTTAACGTTATATTAAAGGTCCGCGATCTATGCGAGAAGTCTTTATTATATAGAATACACTGTAACGATGTTATTCACATTTATAATACACAAGATTACGGATAATTGTCTGCGACCTGCGAATTAAAATATCGAACACCCCCGTCGTTAATTGGTTTCGTCTTTCGTCTTCTTCGGCGCGCACGATAATTTCAAGTCTATTCAGTTCGAGCGACAAAAATCGAATGCCTCGGCTCAGGAGGAATGTGTGTTCTCGTCTACATATCTCCTGTCCCCCCTTCGCCTCTGAATCCCGTCTCCCTTATAGCGACTTAAGCATATTGTTTAAGTGGTTCCTTGCAGTGGCGTAACTAATGAATAAAACTATGCTAAATACTTATAGTACGAAATATTCCTACACATATATATATATATATATATATATATATATATATATATATATATATATATATATATATATATATATATATATATATATATGTTACTGATAGTGTTAGTAGAAAATAGTGAAAGATATTTAGAGTAAGGACTGGAACAATGGAGTAAAACTCTTGAATAAAAAGGTTTGAAATTTCGTAAGACAAAAACAAAGTATTTAGAATGTTCATTTAAGGTTGAGGTATTAATGCAAGTCAGATGAGAACGACTTTCTATGGTGAAATTATTCTGAAAACTAATAGTTTTTTATATCTAGAACGAGTTTTATATCTAGAACGAATAATGGGGTAATATATAGAGATGGTTGCAGTAGAGCTAAAGTAGAGTGACAAAATAGGATTAAAATTATAGTCCAAATAATAATAAAAACCTTTGAAGACCTGTTGGGAGACGCTTAGACAGGACATGTCTAAGCGTTTGTTCAAAATATGTTTAAAGCTTATGGTAATTTATACTTTTACTTGTATACAAACAATGGATTACAATGATAATTATTTATTAATATGTCTTTTTTAAAGGAATTTTTTTGATAATTATTTATTTTCAACTTTAGGGCGATTTGAACATAGTTGGGTCATTTGACAGAAGAGGACAGTACATATATACCGGTAATGCAAAAGGGAAAGTATTGGTGTTGAATTCTAATACACTGGAAATAAAGGCGAGTTTTAGAATAATGCAAGGATCTTCTAGCACAACTGCTGTGAGGAGTATTGAATTTGCACGAAGAGGAGAGTAAGTTATGCTACAGTTTAAAAAGTTAAACTTGTAATTGTAATCATTTAAATCATCACTTATGTGTTTCAGTTAACATTTATGTTTAGGTTGTTTAATTTATTTTTCGTTTTTTAATATGGCCTTGTCATATATTTACTTTTGGTCGAGAGTGTAGTATGTTGCGAATTAAAAATTGTTGCCGCTACCATAGAAATATTTTTTGTAAACAAAAATTATAAACTTTAATAAAAACGATTTTTAAACTGCACATAGAAAATAAATCTTAATTCAGAAATATAACTATTACACACACACACACACACACACACACACACACACACACACACACACAAACACACACACACACACACATGCGTATATATGTACATGTGTGTATATATATGTGTATATATATATACATATATATATATACATATATATATATATATATATATATATATATATATATATATATATATATATATGTATATATATACATATATATATATATATATATATATATATATATATATATATATATATATATATATATGTATATATATATATGTATATATATATATATATATATTTATATATATTTATATATATATGAATATATGTAAAGAGTCGGCACGTAATTTCGTTGGAAAATTTATAGGAACAAGAGCGAGTAAGATACTAGCAAAATGGCAACAATGTTAGAGTGACCAGTACTTTACTGAACGGTAGCGTAGATATCTAATTTTAAATTAAATAGAATTTTTTATTTTTATTTAATTTTATTTACCAAAAAGTTTCATTTTCTATAAAGTTTAAATAAAAAATATCGGTGTTGTTAACTTCTGTGATATATCTAGGGAGTGATAAGACTAATCAACTCGACTGAACAGAACTTATTGTAAAATAATATAATACCTATAAAAAATTGGTACTAACAGTAATTATATAATATATATCTAGCAGGTATTTTATAATAACCTAACCTGTACTTTGTCTATTTTATATTAAATACTTTGTACGTTTTTGTTACATTTGTAACATTTGCAGAAAGAGCAAGAAGTTCTCGAGAACACCAACAAAAACTCCAGGGAAAAAAAATGAGGAAACAAAAATTGATCAATTACTAATAATGATGAGCCACCTTACCGATGACATTAAGGAAATAAAAAGAAAGTAAAAAGAAAGCAAGGAAACAATAGAAAAGCTCATTATGGAAAACAGAGAGCTGAGAAATGAAAATGCAGAACTAAAACAAGAAAATATCGAGATCAAAGAGGAACTCTGAGAAATAACAAAAAACATGGAAGTTATGCAAAAACACCGACGAATAAATAACATAGTTATGAACGGCCTAAGGATAGACACATATGAGCAAGCAGGGTTAAAAGGAATGCTCACAAGTTAGGCAAAAAAACATGCCTAATTGAATTAGAAAACCAAGAAGAAAAAAGAAAAATAATGAAAAAAAAGCACAAGTTAAAAGAAATTAAAGTATATATCAACGAAGATGCAACCTTAAAAGAACGAGAAATACAGAAAACAATTAGAAACATTGCTCAAGAACAAAGAAATAAAGGAAATGAAGTCAAGATTGGAGTAAAAAATATGGGTAAATAACAGCGAATGCAAGCGGAATGACAAAGAAGGCGCAATAGTTAAAACGACATAAAAAAAACTAGCAACTAAATGTACTACTGGAATAACGTTGACGAAACAAACACAGAAAAAGGTTAGCGATAATACAAAAAAAGGAAAAAAGAGGAAAAAAAAATGAAAACCGGACCAAAACACAAGAACACATGTCGAAAAGAACACTTACTTTTAGGAACATGGAATGTAAAAGGTACATATGGAGAAGCCAAACTTAAACATTTAGCGAGAGAAATCGAAAAGTTCCATTTTGACATAGTAGCTTTGCAGGAAACGAAACAGCTGGGAAATGATATATTAAAAATAGAGTGTTTTTTAACATCGGCGGAAAGAATCGAACGTTAGGCACATGTTTTATGATAATATAAGAGTTAAAAGAATCAATAGTAGAGTTTAAACCAATAGCGATGCCAAAATGATTGTTAATGAAAGTGGTATATACATTTTCATGTATATAGAGACAGCGAGTAAATGGTAAAACACTGAACTAAATATATATATTTTTTTCACAGTACCATCATTTTACTTTCAAACATTTTCTGGAATAAACTTATGTAACTTAGTAAGGGATAAAAAAAGACAGCGAATATTTTAAAGTATCAACACGGCATCAAATCTCTGAGATGGTTAAACTACTTGTAACAAGTACAGGAAAAAAAACTTATTGAGGTCTAACGTTATCTAAGGTAAAGTGGCATCGATATACAGACGCTACTTTGCAAGACGATGCTAAATTGATGGTAGCATTATGTATCGATGCTAAAATGATATATATATATATATATATATATATATATATATATATATATATATATATATATATATATATATATATATATATATATTGTTATAATGTTTTGTTAATGTATAGTTTTATGAGCAATGAGTGTTTTTAAACATAAATATAGGGTTTTTATCGCGGTTCTCAAATAATTAGTTTGTAAGTACTTTTTGAAATTATCTTTATTATAATTATTATGAAACACACATATATATCTCATATAGACAATGTAAATTTTAAATAATCTATCTTTAAATTGAAATTCTTATGACACTAATTAAATTATATAGACAATGTAAATTTAAAACAAACTATCTTTAAATTGAAATTTTTATGACATTAATTAAATTATATTAACAAAATTTGGTACCTTTCTGTCACTGAATGCCTAAATGAAACTGTTTTCCAAAATAAAGATTTTAATCACCACTCAATGTCTTCGTTGTCAGCCTCGGTTATCCTTCTTTTTGTAAACTTGCATTACCAAATACACCACGTTTTAATTATCAGCTTCCACCATTTTAAAATATTTCTCTTCTTACTAGCATTTATAAATCGGTAAATATTCTTCTTTCTTTCTTTTTTATTTGCTTTTTGTTTATTCTTCTTTCTAATAATCTAATACTCTCTTTCTATCTCCATATAATTTTAATCTTCAACTAATACTCTCTTCCAATCTCCAATCACCATATACATAATATAATTTTTAATCTTCAATTAATACTCTCTTAATTCTATTTCTTAACCTTCATCTAATATACTGGATCACTGATAACTGAGTATCTTGACTGAACGACTGAACTATACTAACTGACTATATTGAACATACTGACCCCTATACTGAACTTACTGACTATTTTTAATCAAAATCACATCGTATTTATATGATTTTAATGTTCACGAATATTCTTGAAAGAAAATATATTCGAATTTCATAGACATTACAATGTTCGCGAAGATTCTACTGCGAACAAAGGTTAAATTCTTTCTATTGACATCTTATTTTAGAGTTCTAGATAATTCTTTAATATTCTATCTAGAAAACTACTATTCTAACTAAAATTCTATCGAGAATTTTATGGAAATTTAGGTTTTTCAGATCAGAATATAAACTTATATATAAATTACATCTTAAATTAATAAATAACCCTATTTTTTATAACTTATTAACTTATTATTATGCTAATTTCTTAAGAGTGCCCTCATATAAATACTTTTTATAATATTCATCAAAATCATCTATCATCAAAATACATTTCTTCTTGATAAACATCATTACTATCTTTTAATAATATCCTATCAACTCTTATTCCTTCTTCCACCTCATCTTTCTGCATAAATTTAATTATTTGCCTTTCCAAAGTTACCATTTTTTCTTCAAAATCTATCTTTACTTTCTTCTTTTCCAATTCGTCATTTCCCATTAATATATGAACACATAAATCCTTGACAACAAATCCTTGCATATTAATTTCTTTATACTACTACTACTAAGGATTTCCACAGTTTTCACTGTCTTCCTTCACTCAACCGTTTTCTCCAATTTTCCCTGTCATTCCAGTCTCCATCTCGCAGGGTTCTTTTCTCCATAGCCTCGTCGATTTCATCTCTGAATGACCTTCGGGGTCTTCCTCTCTTTCTTCTTCCAATCGGGCTCCATTCTGTGATTTTGTTTATCCAGCGTCCTCTGTCCGCTCTTCTGACGTGGCCGTACCAGGATAGTCTCTTCTCCTCTATATAGTCGATTATGTCTGATTGCACTCCCATTCTCCGCTTAATCTCTGCGTTTTCAATTCTGTCTCTTTTTGTAAGTCTACAGCTTCTCCTCAGGAACTCCATTTCTACTGCTCTTATTCTACCTCTATTTCTCTTGTTTATTGTCCAGTTTTCGGACCCATATGTCAGGATACTTCTTGTCAGGGTGTTATATATTCTCTTTTTTGTCTTTATCGTAATGTTCTTATCCCACAACACTGAGTTTAGTTGTCTTATACAGTTTCTTGTTTGTCGCAGTCTGTTGTTTATATCTTCTTCTGTTGTTCCCTGGTTCGATATTATGGTTCCTAAATACTTGAATTTATCTGTTCCATTTATTTGTCTTCCCTCGTCTATCTCTAGGTTTCTCATATCCTTGTTTTCTGTTGTTAGGTATTCGGTTTTCTCTAAGTTTATTTCCATTCCGTTGTTTTTATATTCTTCTTCTAGTTTTCTGAGCATAAAGCTGAGATCTTCTTCATCTTGTGCGATGACTACTTGATCGTCGGCAAAACTTAAGGTGTATAGGTATTCGTCTCTTACTGGTATGCCCATTCCTTCGCACTTTCTCCTCCATGGTTTGAGTGTCTTTTCCAAGAATATTTTAAACAGAGTAGGGGACGTAGCACAGCCTTGTAGAAGTCCTTTTGTCGTCTTAAATGGATTGTAGGCTTTATTTCCACATTTAATAGCTACTTTGTTTTCTTTGTATAGTGCTTTAACTGCTTTTATTAGTGTTTGTCGGATTCCGAGATCATTCATTGCTTCCCATAATTTGACTCTAGGTATTGAGTCATATGCTTTCTTTAGATCAACAAAGGCCAGATGGACCGGTCTACCTTTTGCCATTTTCTTCTCTATCAGTTGTTCTAATGTGTACGTATGATCTAGGCATGATTTTCCTACTGTGAACCCTGCTTGGTCTTCTCCAATTTTTCCTATTATTTCAGTTTCTAGTTTTTCTTTAATAATTTTCCCGTAAAGTCTACCTACCGACGATATTATACTAATTCCTCTATAGTTTTCACATTTTTTCCTGTTTCCTTTCTTATGTATGGATGTGATGTATGCTTGTGTCCATTCCGCAGGTATTTCTTCTCCATTTAGTCCTCTTTCGAACATTCTATGTAGCATGCGGAATAACTTTTCCGTTCCGTTTTTAATTAGTTCGTTTGGTATTCCTCCGGGTCCTTTGGCTTTTTTGTTCTTCAATGTCTTGATTGCTCTCTTAACTTCTGCCAGGCTTATTTCTATCTGGTCGTATGCCCCATTTCCTGCATGTTCTATATTCTCTTCCTGAAATTGGGGACGGTTTTCTGTAAGTAGTTCTACGTAGTATTCTTGCCACTCGTTTTCACTAATTTTGCCGATCTGGGTTTTCTCTGTCTTATTTCGTTGAAGTGCTTTTAATATTCGCCATGATTCTGAATTTCTCGTTCCTCCGATATGTCGTTCTATCTCTGTGCATGCTTGTTCCCATCGTTCGTTCTTTTCATTTGTTACTCGTTTCTTTACCTCTCTGTTTTTCGCTCTATATAGGTCTAAGTCTTCCTGTTTTTTGGTGTTTAGGTATTTTATGTGTAGTTTTTTCTTTTCTTTTATGCATTTCAATGTGTCTTCCCTTAATTTGATATTCTGATGGGTGTTCCTTTGGTCGTCTTCTCCAAGAGCTTCTAAGGCCGCTGAAATCAGGCAGGTTTTTATGTGTTCATGCATTTCATCTAACGTGTCATATCTGAATTCTTCTAGTTTTTGGTCTAGTCTTCTTTTGTATAAATCTTTTATTGATTCTTCCTGCAATAGATGTAATTTGAGCCTCTTTTCGTTTATTGTCGTTCCCGTTGTAACAATCGATGTATGTTTTTGTTTTGTCCAGATATAGGGGAATTCCATCCATGCCACCACAAGTTTGTGATCTGTTCCACACTCTGCCCCTCTTTTCACTCTGATGTCTTTCACTTTGATGAAGCTTTTGTGGTTCATGATAATGTAGTCAATAATGGATCTTAGTTTTCTTGTCTCTTGAGTCCATGTGTACTTATGTATATTTTTGTGTTTGTAAAATCCGTTCATAATTTTCAAATCATTTACTTCACATAGTTCTTTATTAAGAATATTAATTTTAAAATTGGCTAGTTTTTTAATTTCACCCAACTTCTTATTATTTGCACCAACAATTTTAATTTTTGGAATCTTTATTATATCTGATAGTTTTAATGTATTAAAAATAAAATTTTCCGAGACTAAAGTAATCATTTTATTTTTGGCGATAGCATTTATATAAATTAGTTTAATAGATTCAATAATTTTATCTTCATCTAAAGAAATAAATTCAGAAGGTTTTTCATAATAGCAATGCCCCAACTTGTAATTCAGACAGTTTACTTTACAAAATTTTGATTGTTAGAATTGTCAGATTGTGTCTGACCACTTGGATGTCTTTCATTACTATGACTTCTACTCATATTTTCTTGCTTTGTACTATTTCGTTCACTATCTTCGCAGCTTCTATTCCTTCGTACATAATTTACCTGTCTGTTGTAATTAGGTCGTTCTGTATTTCTTCTATTGTTAAAATCTTGTCTATTATAATTAGTATCGTTATTAAAATTTTGTCTATTATAACAAGTATTGTTATTAAAATTCTGTCTATTTTGATTATTGTTATTATTATTAAAATTTTGTAAATTATTACCATATTTCAAAGCACGTGGTGTTCGTGTGTATTAAGGTATAAAAAAAAAATTGCTTATTACAAGCTTAAATTTTTATTTTAAGAAGATCTTTTCGGAATTAAATCATTCCATCATCAGTTAACTAAAAGAGAGAGTAAAAATACCAATATTAAAAAACACAAGTTAAAATTTAAATATATAGAAATAACACGTTGGTTTTTTACTACTTACATAAAAAGTTGTTAAAAAACATTGTATGGCCACTTAAAAAAAACTTTCGAAGGACATCCGTATTAAAATATAATCCTCATGGTTTATCAAGGTAAATGCAATAGACTTAACTTATTGATTATTAAAAACTGAAGATGGGGGCATCTTACATGACCCCCTGTAGCTGGTGAAGTTTTTTCGACTTACATTACATTACAAAAAAAAAACTTCACCAGCTACAGGGGGTCATGTAAGATGCCCCCATCTTCAGTTTTTAATAATCAATAAGTTAAGTCTATTGCATTTACCTTGATAAACCATGAGGATTATATTTTAATACGGATGTCCTTCGAAAGTTTTTTTAAGTGGCCATACAATGTTTTTTAACAACTTTTTATGTAAGTAGTAAAAAACCAACGTGTTATTTCTATATATTTAAATTTTAACTTGTGTTTTTTAATATTGGTATTTTTACTCTCTCTTTTAGTTAACTGATGATGGAATGATTTAATTCCGAAAAGATCTTCTTAAAATAAAAATTTAAGCCTGTAATAAGCAATTTTTTTTTTATACCTTAATACACACGAACACCACGTGCTTTGTATTCAACAGGTATACTAGCCACTCCTGGGTATTTCCACTTCATGGTTTGTTCCAGTTTCACTTTTAATTACCATATTTATTATTATTGTATGATTGTCTATATTGTTGATTATTATTCTTATTATATTGGAAGTTATTATTGTTATTTCTATTAATATTATTATTCATCCTAATATCATTGTTATCATTATTACTTGCCATATTACCTCTTTGTATTCTTTGAATTAAATTAATAAAACTCTCTATTGTTTGAATATTTTGTACAGTTACTGTTTGCACAACATCGGCATCAAAATGTCTAGATACATTTAAGACTGTTTCATCCTCTCTAAGTGGTGGTTCTAAATATTTTGCAACCGTTATCAGTTTTAATGCATAATCTATCATATTTGATCTTAAATTGTGATTATACTTTCCAAAATATAGAACTTCCCTAAATTTAGCTTGCTCTAATTCACCCCAATAATAATTTAAAAATTTATTTTCAAATCTTTGAAAATTATCCAAATCATTTTTCAATACTGGCAAACCAAGTTGCCGCATTGACACTTAGTGTCATTCTAATATAATCTTTAATATCATTAATATTATTCACTAATCTTAATTTATGTTTTAAACTATTTATGTATACTCTAGGATGCAGATTTTTTATATTACCAGAGAATTTAATCCCAGTCTCATTTGTTAAATTTAAGTAAGGTGTCCCCATGTCCCTCATTTGTGATATATCATCTATTCTCTATTCCACATTTCTTATTTGATTACTATTTATTTGGATATTTTATTGTATATCGTCTAATTTTTCTTCTGTCTTTCTCCTGTCTTCGTTAATTTTTACTTCTAAGTTACATTTTGCAACTCTATTTTCTGTTCTATATCTATCTTATTATCTTGAATAATCCTATTTACTTCTGTCCTCTCATTTTCTATCCTTTTCTTGTAGTCATGCCGTATATTTTTTATTTCATTTGCTACTTTTTTCTCTGCGGCTTTAAGTTTTTTTATCTATTTGTTTTTCTATTTGTTTTATAATTTTATTATTATTATCTTCTATTTTCTTTTCTAATTTTCTATAATTCTCTTCCAATTTCTGTTCCATTTTTTTCATGTCTTCTTTGACTTCTTTTGAATTCTCTTCCATTTTTTTTATATTCTCTTCCATTGTCTTGTTCATCTGCATCATTAATGACATCAAAGCTGCCATATTGACATTTTCCTCTCTTTCTGGATTCATTTCTGCAGTATCTTGTGGAACTTGAACTAAACTCTCCTCTTGTACACTTTGTATTTCTACTTCCACATCTTCTTCATTCTGTTTGCTTCTTATACCTTTCTTTCCTTGAGACATTTTGAGACTTTACTTGTTGAAATATAATTAAAAATAAAATCTATAATTTTTTTCTTTCTAATGAAAATTAATTTAATTATATGAGAGCACTTATCTTCCCAAACTAATTCTTTTAAATAGAGAGCCCCGCGGTGGGCGCCAAATTGTTATGATGTTTTGTTTGTGTATAGTTTTATGAGCAATGAGTGTTTTTAAATAACATAAATATAGGGTTTTTATCGTAGTTCTCAAAGAATTAGTTTGTAAGCACTTTTTGAAATTATCTTTATTATAATTATTATGAAACACACATATATATATATATATATATATATATATATATATATATATATATATATATATATATATATATATATATCTAATATAGACAATGTAAATTTTAAATAATCTATCTTTAAATTGAAATTCTTATGACACTAATTAAATTATATAGACAATGTAAATTTAAAACAAACTATCTTTAAATTGAAATTCTTATGACACTAATTAAATTATATTAACAACATTTGGTACCTTTCTGTCACTGAATAAATGAAACTGTTTTTCAAAATAAAGATTTTAATCACCATTCAATGTCTTCGTTGTCAGCCTCGGTTATCCTTCTTTTTGTAAACTTGCATTGCCAAATGTCATGGCATAGAATGTCATGGCTGCTCATGAACTTTTCAGAGCAGCCGTCTCAAAAGTTCGAATAGCTATGATGATTGCCGACCTCCGCCGCGGAGATGGCACTTGAAGAAGAAGATTGCCAAATACACCACAATGTTTTAATTATCAGCTTCCACCATAATCTTCAATTAATACTCTCTTAATTCTATTTCTTAATCTTCATCTAATATACTGGATCACTGATAACTGAGTATCTTGACTGAACGACTGAACTATACTAACTCACTATATTGAACATACTTAACTTACTGATTATTTTTAATCCAAATCACATCGTATTTATATGATTTTAATGTTCACGAATATTCTTGAAAGAAAATATATTCGAATCCTTCTATTTCATAGACATTACAATGTTCGCGAAGATTCTACTACGAACAAAGGTTAAATTCTTTCTATTGACATCTTATTTTAGAGTTCTAGATAATTCTTTAATATTCTATCTAGAAAACTACTATTCTAACTAAAATTCTATCGAGAATTTTATGGAAATTTAGGCTTTTCAGATCAGAATATAAACTTTTATATATATTACATCTTAAATTAATAAATAACCCTATTTTTAAATCCATAATCATACACAAAAGTTCCTACAACCAAATCCACTTCAGTGTATATTTGGTTGCCTATAAAGACGGCTCGCACAAATACATTGCAAAATAAAAAACTTTTTAAACTTACTATTATGCTAATTTCTTAAGAATGCCCTCATATAAATACTTTTTATAATATTGTCTAGTATATAACTTATAAATTTCTTCTCTAACCTCTATTTAAGTTCATTATAGATTACCTTCACCTCTCCTTTATTTAATATCATCTCTATGTATATATATATATATATATATATATATATATATATATATATATATATATATATATATATATATATATATAGACGGTTGAAGATAACCGGGAACGACCCAATACTAAGGAAGCAATAAAAAACGGGTGCTTCTAAGTGAGTGTCTTTTATTAAAAATCAAGCTTTCGCCACATAATTTTGGGCTTCATCAGAACTTGCCTGTAATGGAAAAACTCTTTACAATATCATAATTAAAGATGTTATTTTAATCTTACCTTAATGTCGACACTATCTCTTAGTGTATAATAAAATTGACATGGACATACACATATTTTAAAAACAAACCAAACGCATCTCCCAACCAGAGGAAAAGTGGCAAACAAGGCCTTTAAAAAATATTCAAAGTTATTTTATTATAACCATGTGGCCGGCATTTTTGACAAGAAATTGTTAATTAAGTCATGTGTTGTTTCAACTGTCACCTATCGAAACAGCACCTGTCTTAATCACTTCTTCTTTTTGTTGGCATAGAACAATAACATTATCCAGTCAGCAATATTAGACTTTTTTAATTGTCACACAAAATTAAATTAAAAAATTAAAAATAAATATAGGTCACTCCTCTATATAAACATATCATGTTTAATAAATTATTTGGTTTGTAATTAGTCTTGGGTATAGTAGTCGACACCACGGTGAGATGTATGTATTATATACCTTTTGCCGAAGAAACAAGTGTATCAATGATGTTAATAGATATAAAATAAATTGAAAGTTCATCTTGTTCTCACAAAAGTGCAATAACACATCCATGTAGTTGTTAGTATATCACAATTATATCATTGTTGTCTTTTTACATTGTTGATGTTAGTGGTATAAACATAATGTGTCCAAGAAGGGTTAGAATTTACACTTTTTCTTTTAAAACTTCTAAAACATTTGATAAAACTCTACGTCATCGTCTGAATCTTTTATAGAATATTTTGTAGTTTTAAAATGATATTATGATAATGTTTTTTTTTCAAACTATTTATTTAGATTTACTTTACAAATCACATTTTTTTTCTTAAATATAAATATTTTACGAATTAATTTTTAATTGAATAAATGTTTGATATTTGATATTTTATTAAATTAAAGTAATTTTATAATGTTAACTATTAAATATTTTTGGTATAACAAATAGTAATTTTACTTATTTTTTATTACAATAAAAAGGTTTTTAAATTTATATTGCATAAATATTGGTTGTTCAGATATAAGAAAAATTTGATTTATTATTACATTAATAATCAAATACAAAATATATTATTTCTATTTATCAATAGGTAAAATTCAATTTGTAGAATTCCTTTAACATTTTACAAATAATTATTAATAAAAATCAATTTAATAGTGGAATTATCAATTTTTTAAGTTTTGAAATTTACTTTGTACTTAGATATTTTCAATATTTTTTTTAACTTTCAAATTGATTGAATTTTTTTTTCATTAGTTAATTATAATTTTACAAATTCTGTTTGGACATTAATTTTGCATCATTATTATTTTAAAATATTAAAATAATAATGATGCGCGTTCCATTTAGATCAGTAATTCTAGACGCATGCGCTAAATGTAATAAGTATCAAGATGCTTTTATCCAACTTGGTGAAACTGACTTCGATTGTAATGAAGTTTTTGAAACCTTAGAAACTTTCATATGTCACTTATATGGAACAGGACTGACGAGAACAATTCCAAAAAGAAAAGTAAACGATGTCAGATTTTCACTATTTAACCGGCAGTATAAGTTGCATGATATGAACGAGCCTTTAAAAAAAAAACAAAAAATTTCGATGCTTCAAGCTTACCACCATGTCAAGATGAATTACACCAACATCTACTGCGAGCCCATTATATTTCAAATATTTGGACAAATGCTCATAAAAAAGTACCAACAGAATTGATTGTTGAAGAACATGGTTGGGAGTTTGAAGATGAAACATATAAATTCAAATGGTTTAGTGGACCTCAGATGCCAGAATCAGTTCGAGAAGTAGTGATTGAAAATGAAGCAGATAATGAATGTGATATTATTGAAAGTGAAAGTGACGAAGATGATGAATGTGATGACATCAATGAGAGTGAGAAAAATGACGAAATTTTTAAAGTTTTTCTAAATTTTTTTTTCTTATCGGAAAAATTGTTTGAAAATTTTTGGAAAAAAATCATGGTATAACTGACAGAAAATCGAAAGGATTCTACAAATTAGATTTTACCTCAAAAAATTACGAAAATTTTCATTTACGGAAATTTTTTTGGAAAATTTTGAGGAAAACTCTACTTTACGCTTTTCAGAATAGTAACAGAAGTGAGCATACAAAATTTTCAAATCAATCGGTATAAAAATATCATAATAAAATCAGTTTGAAAATTGTTACCGAGACCTAAAATGCGCACGCAAGTGGTACATTTGACCCCGTTTTATGGCTCTCTGTACCAACCCAGCTGTCCGCTCTTTTGGATTTAGAGTTTTTAGGGGCTAAATAATGAGCCATGAAAATGGCGGACATATTACTTATCGTTAATTTTTCCCCAAAAAATTGCAATTTCATCCCTGTCCGCCACCCCTTATGTATCCACTCTCGCGTCCGCTCTTTGGGATTTCGTCTAGTTATACCAAGATCTTACTCTGGGCAAATTTTCAGCCATATTATCGATCGTTAATTTTTCCGAAAAAAATTACAACTTCATCCCTGTATAGCCACCCCCTGTACCACGAGGGGCGTCCGCCTGTAAGGCGAAGTCTTAACCCAGTTACAATGAATATATTCCAATAGAGAAATGTCATATTACTGATCAGTTCAAAATTTCGGCTCTATCTCTCCGACTATTAGGCAAGCTCCTCTTTCCTTTAAAGGAGACAGATAGTTGATCGATCTTTTATACAATCTCTATCACCGGGTATGGATTTATTTTTGTCCAAGTTTTATATTGGTCCACTATTTCAAATGCAGTTCAAACAGACATATATTAAATTGTATGTTCCGTTTTAAATTCGTTCAATCTGTATATATATATATATATATATATATATATATATATATATATAGTTATATATATATATATATATTGATATTGAAATGATTTCAATATGTTAAAAAGGATACAACTTAAAATGGATTTTTATATGAGTTTGTTGTTCATGAATTTCATGAAGCCATCAAAATGTGGGTTCGACTCTAAAATAAAAGAGAGAAAAAGATTAGTAAATTGTTAAATAAATTAATTTTGACTTACCTGGTATAGTGTTAATAATTTCTGAATAGTATAGTTGCCTAGTGTATAGGTGAATCGTCTAAACCTTAAAAAGAACAAAAAAATAAGAATTCTTAAAAAATATTTAAACATAGAAATTTTAAAAAACGTCAGAAAATAAACTGTCAAGCAAGTCTGTGGGAGCTAAATTAATAGGGGTTTTGTTAAATAAGAAATTACAATGATGTGGAGATGAAAAGAATAAATTGTATTAGCATTGTAATAGAATAAGTCTTATATCTGAACATTTTTTTTATAAATTCCCAAATTAGATGTGATTAAAGTGATTATGAGAAATTAATGTGGATTGACAAATGTGTCAGAACAGGATAGTTTTATGGTTTAAAAAAAATAGAAGACGAAAAGAAAAAGAACGTTGGTTGCTGTTAGCAACGGATAATAGGTTTTTTTGGGGAGGCCGACGAGGATTTTTCGACGAAGGGGAGCCCTGAAACTGTGGAATAGGTCGGGAGTGTTTTTTAACTCGTCTAATTAGAATTTTAGTTTTTCCACAGTTTCCACAGCAGAGATATCCAGAATTTGTTCCAGAGAGTAAGAGAAACAATTTGACTTATAAATTATTATTGGAGTACAGAAATGTCATTTAAATTGAGAAAATTAAAATTCATGAATTAACATAATTGCGATAGGCCTTAAAAAATTGAAAATATTAATGATCATTAAATTAAAAATAGAATAGTACGTACCTTAACTTCCAAAGAGAGGATTGATATTCCAGTTTCACCGATTATTTTGCGAGTAGTTAGTTTTCTTTAAATAAATCAGAACTGTTTTAAAGTGAGGTTGGATAATAATTTTGGGGATCATTTGGAATTTTGATTATATTTGAATGCAAGTTAAAAGTCAGCGGAATAAAGTGTTCATTTTCTTTTTCTTTATAGTTCATTTAAACACTTTATAAAGTTGCAATATTTATTTAGTTTTTAGGTACTTGTAGAGAGTCTCCACATTTTGTAATAAATTTTTATTGTCACGACACTAAACCACATTAAGATTTATACGATTCCTGTTTTTGTAAATTTTTAAAGGCAACCCAAGTTGCAGACGAATTTTATTGTTTATATTAAATTTGTTCAATATTAATAAATAACGTGCTTCATTTGGGTTAATTTATCAAAAGTCTAAAGTAAATTTTGGTTTAATCTCTTTTTGAACTCTACCAGGAGTCTACAGAGTCGACGTCACACAGTGACAGATTGCTTAGAACACATAATTGAGCTAGCTGAGGTATATATTAAATTAAACAACGAACCACATATTTTAAAAATTACAACATTTATTATAAATAAAAATAAAATACAACTTTTTCAATATATCCCGCTATCATTTAGAGCTCTTTTCACGTTGCAGTAATTTAGCATCACCAAGAAATGCTATCATTTTCTATTTATAAGTCGTGTATGTTCGTTTAGTGCACCTTTGTAGGCTTGGCACCGTTATCGGTTTTTCAATAATCCGATTTTTTTATATATTAAATTTTTTTACATCAAACCATCATTGTAACCACGGGAGGTAAAATTACTGTATTTGGTATCATTTTAAAGCCAACAGATGTTGCCAGTGTTAATAGTTAGAAAAATATTCGAAAACATAAAAATATCGATCGGTTTGGGTCAAGTTCAAATGAAGACATTGAATCTACCTACCGGTCGGCTAGTTTTAGCCGGCTGGGGTCAACCAACAAGTTTTTTATATCAACGTTCAGTTGTTTTTATTCAATTTAGATATTTTTCCCAGAGAGTTGTGTAGGGAAATATTTTACATATTTCAATTTCCAAGCTGTTTAATCGAATCTATCAGTGAATACTTTAAGATAAATATTAGGTTTTTATGGGATTAAGTCAAAAATATTGGTTGTGATTGTGATGAGAATCACATTTTTAATTATTTAATGTTTGACATTTTGATTTCCATTCAGGAAATCGTTCTCAAAAAACATTTTTTGTACAAAATGTGTATACACATTTTTACAAAATTTGTACAATAAACAAGGTTAAATATTGGAAATCGTATCGTTAAATATAAGTTAATTAAAAATGTAATTTTCATCTCAATATCGACCAATAATTGTGGCTTAATCACATAAAAAATAATATTTTAGTTTGACCATGCCATAAGAAAGTAGTTCACGGAACCTCGCTAAATAGTTAAACAATCTTAAAAGGCAAAAAAAATTGTTTGCTTATAAAACGTTTTGTATACATTCTAAAGAAAAATAATTCAAATAAAAGTTGTAGACCATAAAAAGTTTTTTATATAGAGAAATAGCAAATTTAAATACATAAATAATTGAGATAATTCCAAAAAACCGTAAACTCTAAGATATTATGTTTGTAGTAATTTATAAATGTTAATAACTTTGTTTTTTGCCTAACGACAGGTAATATAGCTACTTGAAATTAGGGCAATTGATGAGTTATTAAAGTGTGCTAAATGTCAAGCAGATCAACAAATATTTTACAATTTATTCAATTTTGTTTATCACAGAAAGTGATTATTTAAACAACTGTACTTGTCCAAACAGTATGACTCTAAAAGTATTTTGTAACTTGCAATCGATTCTTTGCGCTTTCAGTTTTAGGGTATATTAAAAAAACTTTAACATATTATTAAATTTATTATTAAAAACCAGTTTGAATAGGGGACTTTTTAGTTTTTAGACCACTTCACGTTTTTTTAGTTTCTTTGACAAGTGAGGATTGTCTATTCGGTTATTTCTTAATATGGGCTATGAGCAATTGTCTAGTCAAGTCAACACTATTATAGAAGTTACCCATACTTTTCCAGTAGTCATTCAGACGGTTCATCTTAGTTGTCCCCATATTGAACATAAGCCCGAGAAAAGTCTTAAATTCTGTTTGTGTTGTCTCTTTCCAAAACGCAATCCTCGAATTTTCTGAACGACTTTGTGCAAATATTTGGTCAGAGTCAATCAGAGTCACTTCCACCATTCATTTAATTTACATCGTCCTCGCCAAATGCTTCTAACAATGATTGTAATTCAGCAGTGGTCAATCTGCGTTTATTGTTCTGAAGCTATTTTCTTGTGGTATTTTAAAGTAATTACTATTTAAATGGGAATAAGCCACAATTAAAGGTTAAAGTACGTTTATTGACGTTTCAAAATTTCCGATTTCTGAAAGTGGATTTCCGACGTGGAAATTGAAACGTTAATAAACGTACTTTAACCTTTAATTGTGGCTTATTCCCATTTAAATAGTACTTAATCTACGTTTATGTTCACATCTAGCTTTTTTAGATGTCGAAGGCATATTATTTACATCCATTTTTTTATAAATACTATAACTCACTTTTACGGAGGTAATTAACAATAACAGCGTTCTACTAGAAACTATCAACTTATGACTTCCAATACTATAAGGCCACTTGAGGCACAATACGTTTTTACTCAATAATAGTTCCTGTATAAGAAAAATTGTTTTTTAATGTGCTTCATTGAAGCACACTAGACATATTGCAGTTTTGCCATCACATTCTTCAGAGTATGTTTTAACTTTTCTATCGGCCTTTCTACTAGTCATGCTTCTTCTTAAAATTTTGTAACATCTTGTACACTTTCTTCTCTTTGTATTATCTACATCGCTTTTCCTGAGATGGTATTTTTGGGTGTAACTGGTCGTGAGGGTTACAACATTTCTTTATTTACAAATGCCGTCGCGAACTCCAGTCTGAACTCAAGGATAGGTTGTCGCTTTTTTTACGTTTTCTATTATTTAGCAACTAAGCATTGACTACTGCGGTATTAAATATTAATTTCACTGCCACTTTCCGGTACCACTTCAGAATTTTGCGTATTGGGCTTTGGTAAGCCACTTGATCACTAAAATCAACACTCTTTTTTACCAAGTTATAATCTAGAATAGTTTGTGGTTTTAGTACTTGTGTATAATTTTTTTTTTTCATTTGATTAAACCAAGATACAACTATGATGTTTAAATGTTGTAAGGATTAAAACTGGTCTTTTGTCGACCCATTTTATCACTTGTAAAATCAATAATGGGGTTAAGTTTCATCGTAAGTAACTGGTTGCAACTTTTTTAATCGAGATTTTGGTTTTACATGTTTTTATAGTAAAACATCTGCACATGAATAATTCGTTTCTTGAACAATGATTTTAATTCATCGACCAATATTCTAAAATAAGGTGTTATTACGTCGTCCGGAATATTATAAACTGGTTCTCTTTCACAAAGCATTGGAAATATGGTTTACATTCTATATTTAGAAAAATCTTTTACTGCAACTCTTGTTCAACTAAACTAAACTAAACTAAATTAATACACAAAACAAATTAATCTATTTTTTTTATAGAAATGCAGATTCCTGTCGGATTTTTATCAGTGCGGCATGAATCACTGGTGTCTCGTATATCCGGACCTCTGATCGCATTACAAACATAATTCTCAATTAGCAGTGCGGTACAAGATACATTTAGGTCGTATAATCTTAAAGTCGTAATAAGACCATAGGACCGTATGTTACAAATAAATATATCCCTATAAGAATTATCTTGAAAGATAAAAAAAATACAATAAAAAAGTGCAATATTAGGTGTTATTTAAAAAATGGTAAGTCATTCACGGGCGTACAGTTAAAAACAAAAGTTTTCAGCGTTCTATTGCTTGAATATTATTATCTGGTATTCTGAAAATGTTGACATTTTTTCCTGGTCTAATCTTCCTCAACTAACGTCATCTTTCTTAATTGGTGGGTTGTGTTGTTCAGGTCTCTTTAAGTGTTTTTGTTGCTATCCATACTGAATGATCTTCTTTAGACAATGTACTAATGTAGTGTTCAAATGTGGCATTGCGTGCATCATGTAGCGCTGATCTTAATTGTCTGATTAGTCGATTATATTTGTGTTCGTCATTAAGATTTCGGCTTCTCGGTCATTTACCTCTTGCTTCTCATTTTTCGACTATTAGTTGTATAATATAATTCGGAGTGTTATTTGTGTTTTCTTGATTTGGAATTGTTAATCGTGTAGCTCCATATGAAATAGTAGAAGATGAAAACGGCAGCATATTCATCCATAAAAAAAGGAAACGCGATAAAGATATCTGAAACAACTGTTTTATGTTATAAGAGATGAAATAGTCCGAAATTACCAAAACAGGTGAATAGTGCACTATAAAGAGGAAGTAGAATTAGCTATGAAACAGCTTGAATGGGGAAAAGAAATAAGCTTAGACCAAATACCAGCAGCAATTATTCGACTGAGGAAAAAAATTAAATGGATAACAATATTCACTCCATTTACAGAAAAGAAGGTGACCCGCAAAAATTTTAAGAACTTCTTTAATAGCCTCCAGTCAACAATTTCCTAATCATGTTTAAAAAAACGTACGGAATGCACTGTATATACTAACCTAAGTCGTCAACATACTTGATGCAGTTATGTATTACGATCAACTTAAAGGTTATGCACGGCTCCCCTTGTATAGGTACACAGGCATGCACCCGTGCGGGAGAAAAAAGATTTGTCATACCGTTACATTATGTCTCATTTTAACGTTGAATATTTTATGGTCCCCTTTGGGTTATAAAACGAATGATCGACTTTTTCTCGCACAGATCCCGCCTATGTAACTTTACAAAGCGAGTCGTTTGCTGTGTATTAAAGAACCGTCTATGGCCATCATATAATTTTACGCTAATATTTCACGTTCTACGACGCATTCCACGTTTGACACACTATCTTGTTTAGTTTTCTGTCATTCTATTTGTTAAATCCTATCTCATTCTCGTCACAGCGTCAAGGAGCAGTAAATGTGTGCAGTGAACGGAAGGCATATGTCTAACAGTGAATGTTGGAAATTTTTCGAGTTTATTATATCTTCTTCTTTGAGTGCCTCTCCTATCGGAGATTGGATATCATTAGGGCGATTCTAATTTTATTTACTGCTGTTTTGAATAATTCGTTAGTGGTACAGCCAAACCACTCTCTTAAATTTCTCATCCAGGACATTCTCTATGGCCTGGATTTCTGCGTCCTTGGATTTTTCCTTGCATTATATTTTGTAGGAATGTGTACTTTTGTCCTCTCATCAGGTGGCCAAAGTATTTAAGTTTTCTCTTTTTTTATATTCAGTATAACTTCTGAATCGTTATTTATTCTGCGTATTACCTCTTCATTTGTAATTTTATCCACCCAACTTATTTTTAGTATACGGCGGTAGCACCACATCTCAAAGCTTTTAAGATTTTTAACATTCTTCTGTTTAAGAGTCCATGCCTCAACACCGTCAAGCAAAGTACTGAATACATACTAAGTAGTTAACTAAAAGTGGACGTATGCAAAGAGATGTACGACGTACTCGTATGGTATTCGCTAAATCCTGTCACGTAATATGCCACACACCTCTGTGCGTTAATTCGTTTTATTGCTGCCAGTTTAAGGTGTTATTAGATGCCGCCATGTTTAATTCCTCTCCACCGTCGTATTATCTCCGTTAAATCCTATCATTTTTGGCTCCATATGTCATGATTAGACCTATAGGACCGGAGATACGCAACTAAGGCTCTTTTGACATAACATATATAGGAGCAAAGATATATACCTAAGGTCCTTTTGACGTGTTGATGTATCTGATTTCTACGTCGTAGTATTCTATTGGTTAAATGGTACCATTTGAGGTACTGTACGTCACGATTGGACTAATAGGATCGAAGATACACAACTAAGGCCATTTTGCCAGGCTACTCTATTTAATTGTTATATCTCATTGTATTCTATTAGTTAAATTCTATCATTTGAGGTACGAAACGTCACGATTGGACTAATAGGACCGCAGATACATAACTAAGGCCCTTTTGACAAGCTGATGTATTTTATTTTTCTATCTTATTGTATTCTATTAGTTAAATTCTATCATTTGAGGTACGAAACGTCACGATTGGACTAATAGGACCGCAGATACATAACTAAGGCCCTTTTGACAAGCTGATGTATTTTATTTTTCTATCTTATTGTTTTCAATTGGTTAAATCCTGTCATTTGAGATACTGTACGTCACGATTGGGCTTATAGAAACGAAGATATATATAATTAAGGCCTTTTTGACATGCTGCTATATTTGATTTTTCTGTCTTATTTTATTTTATTGGTTAAATCCTATCATTTGAGGCGCTGTACGTCGCGACTGGACCAATTGGAGCGAAGATACAATAGGTAGTTGCAATATATCATAACCCGTTACTTTTAACCAAACATGATACCAGAATGATTTGTGGATGAATATATATATATATATATATATATATATATATATATATATATATATATATATATATATTCTTAAATTTACTATTTCGTTGTGGGTAATATTATATTCAACAACGATGCCAAATTTCTGATGCGAAAACGATTGATAATGAAAGTGGAATATACATTTTCATGTATATAATGGCAGCGAGTAAACGGTAAAACCCTGAACTAAATATATATAATATTTTCACTGTACCATCATTTTAGACTCAAACATTTTGTGGAATAAACTTATATAACTCAGTAAGGGATAAAAAGAGAAAGCGGATATTTTAAAATACCAACACGGTATCAAAACTCTAATCAATGAGATGGTTAAAATTCTTGTAACAACTACAGGAAAAAAAGTTATTAAGGTGTTGTAAAGTAGCGTCGATATACAGATGCTACTTTGCAAGACGATGCTAAATTGATGGTAAAAGCATAATGTATCGATGCGAAAATGATAGTAAGATGTATGTATATATATATATATATATATATATATATATATATATATATATATATATATATATATAAAATGGATAATGCCAGTGAATTATAAAAGTAAAATGTAATGGCATGTCTCGCAAAACAGAAAACCAAAAAGGGTTTATCGATGGAAGCCAATCCTATATTCGTATTTTCACTATTGGTCGTCTTCAGTATGGTGCAGCCAAGTTAGAAAAGAAGCATGTTAACTGGGGAAAGGATCACTACAGGAGTAATACGACCAATTTGTGGCATTAGAGTTAGAAGACCCTAATTGTTTCCAGGGCAACAACTAACAATAACCACGGAGGAAGCTACAGCTACCTGGGGAAAGGAATGCCAAACATTGAAACGTTTTAAAACAAATGGAAAAGGATAATGCGAGTGAATAATAAAAGTAAAATGTAATGGCATGTCTCTGTCTCGCAAAACAGAAAACCATAAAATGTTTATCGGTGAAAGGCAACCGTATATACGTATTTCTGACTATTGGTCGTCTTTAGTACGATGCAGCCCAGTTAGAAAAGGAGCATGTTAACTTAGGCAAGGATCACTACAGGAGCAATGCGACCAATTTGCGTTTCGAAAACAGAAATGTCTCAGGAATACGTATATCCGGTTGCATTATTTATTTATTATTTAATATACGGTATTAAACCTTTTTTGGTTGTGGAAATAAATTCAACATTTCAGCAACATTCAAAACAACAAACACATTTAAATCTATTTTGTCTAAAACCAGACTTAATGATGAACAAGAAAGGACAAAGAATTGTATTTATAAAATACCTTGTGAATGCGATCAGTTTTATTTAGGTGAAACATCAAGGCCATTAATAGTTCAGTTAAATTGTATTTTTGCTAGGAGAGTTTTGGGGTAGTTCTGATTTTTTCATTCCATATGTTTTTTGGGGTGCTTAATCCGAATCTGGGGTTTGCGGACAAAATTTCGTGACGTAACATTAAAAAAAAAACAGAATAAACCGTTTTTTTTCTTTTTTCGGGTTTTTTGCTTAAAACTCGAAAACTATCAACTTTTGGTAAATGGTCTGTTTACAGAAATTAAAGTACTTGAAATTTTCTACAAATACCAGTATTTAGTTTTTTTTTCAGACGAATCGTTCGGTTTCTAGTGCGAGTTGAAAATTGTAAATGATTATAAATTATAATATGCAAAATTTATATGAGCCGTTGTCTTTTGGAAGGCCCTGGCTGAGGTTCTTCGATAACGATGAGTCCTGGTTCTGCTTGTTCTGGAAAATAAAAGTTTAAAGTTAAGTCATTTATCAAGAAGAGATGAAGATTGCAAAATAGATTGTGATATTAAACATACCTTCCGCATCGTACTGAGGTTCTTCGATGGCATCGGGTCCTGGCTCAGGGTCTGATTACTCCATCAAAGAGGAGAGACACATATCATATATCAAGGAGAGATAAATGACTACAAAATAACTTGTCAGATCCAACATACCTCTCTCTCTTTCCTCAGTTTCTTCTACGTCTATGTCGGAGCTGTCTTCTGGGGGCTCAACATTGTTACACAGTCCTTCGCATGATGCGCATATTGTGGAACAATGGAGTCCCGCCTTCCTCCATCCACAATTGCGTTGACAGCCCTTTTTACATTTACATGAAATGTACCGGAGTATTGAGTTTGGTGCAGGGTCCAAAGTAGTTGGTACTGGCACAAGACCACTACTAGTTTTTTGCCATCCCCACTCACTTGGGTTTTTTTGTTGCTCGTTAGGTGTGGCTTGATCGGATAACCACTGCTGCACCTGATAGTAAACTCTCAGTGAATGTTCTCGTGCAGCAGCTTCAGTTGGGGGCAATGAGGAAATGTTGGTCTTATTTTTGAATGATGAAGATACGTATTGTTTATATCTTAAATCGTTTAGTTTTGTCTCTTTGGTCTACGCTACACGTACACACATACTACAACGTCTACAACAGTTTAGCACATTGTTGCCGTTTGGAATGTAAAGCGGCTTTAACTGCTTTTTAACTGAGTTATTTTGATTTTTTGCAATCTAGCTGTAATATTTGAGTCAAAACGTGAATTATCCGTGTGACTCGGTCTTTATTTTAATTAACTTAAATACTAGGGGAAATTAACTGAAAACCTTCAATAGAAATCTAAAAAGTGGGTTTTGCAGTCACACCGGTACAAATTGCCAACTTTCAACTTGCACTTGAGACCGAACGGTTCGTCTGTACAATAACCAAAATAGTGACATTTGTACAGAACTTTAAGTACTTTAATTTCTGTAAACAGACCATTTACTAAAAGTTAACAGTTTTCGAGTTTTAAGCAAAAAACCGGAAAAAAGCAAAAAAAAACGATTTCTTCTGGTTTTTTAAATGTTGCGTCACGAAATTTTGTCCGCAAACCTCAGATTCAGATTTATCACCCCAAAACACATATGGAATGAAAAAATCAGAACTTCCCCAAAACTTTCCTACTAGTATCACTTTACAGTACAAATTTACTGAATTATAAATGTTAGAAAAAGTGAACATCAATCTTATATTAAAAATAGAGAATTTGATAGATCTCAAATATGTAAACACGCATGGGATAATGAACATAGGGTTCAATGGAATGATTCAAGTATAGTCCTAAAAGAAACGGATGGTAAAAAGAGGAAAATCAAAAAAGCGGCTCTAATGATGCTAAATGAGACCAATTGTGTCGCAAACTCCTCGGCAGAATGCAGTAGGATCTGGTTACCCATATTAAAAGAGGAACTTAATAAAAAGAAAAACCAGTATTATAGATTGTCTCAATGTGACTAGTCTGTACAGGGTAAACGCACAACATCGATGCCATACTTCTTTGCAAACTTGTATTAAAATAAACGTCACTTCTTACTCCTTAGCCTAATCCATCTTTTGTGTTGAGGGTAGCTTAAGTACTAATGCCCACTAACGACCCTGCCTGACTTCCTTCTCTCAGTGGTTCTCAAACATAAATAATATTTGCTACAACATACTTGAGTTAAATTAAAATAAAATAGAAATTAAGAAATGCCTTTTATCTATGTCACAGAATCAGTTTGTTTTTAATTCTACAGTACGTGCCAGCGATACAAACCATTTGTTTATAGATTTAAAAAAATCGAAAAAAATAAATCTAATATAAAGAAACATTTTATTTATGTATTGTTCCGTTCAAAAGGGGGGAAGGACTTTTAAAAATCTCACTGTATATGTTGGCAGTAACAAAACGTAGAAATATCCGAAAATAAAACTAATAAATAAGTTGAAAATAAAAGAAGTCATTGTATTTAATTTCGTGTGTAAGTAATCGTAATTGTATACCATTATGGTTAGTTTCTTTTTCTGTCAATCGCTGTCACATTTAGTTTCTGCTTCACTATCATCATCATCATTATTATCTTCATTGTCATATCATCACTATCTCTGTTATTTATATTTATAATAATTCGTTCGATATCATCCAACAAATTGTCAATTTCCCACATTTTTTTCTGTTGCTATTACGTGGTTTAAGTAGTTTCTCCATTTCTCTGGCGTAATGACCTGGTACGCTGCTGTAATTAAATTTCGCATTTCCGCTTCTTTAAAATTCGCGTTGCGTTCAGCTATATATCGTTTCACTTCACTCCAAACCATTTCGATGGGATTGAGTTCACAGTGATAGGGTGGGAGCCTCAGAATCTTCACATTGTGATTTTTGGCAATATCTTCTATTATGTACCTGTCATATTTTGCTTTGAAGGCCTTGACTACATCAAGTAACTCACATTTTAGGTAGTCTTCTTCAAAAAATAGGACCTTTAACAGAAGCCATTCTTGAATATCTTTTTTTAGTATTGAACTGTTGGGAATTTGTTCTGACTTTCTGCTGTGATAGGAGGCATTGTCCATTACCACAACAGTTTTTTCTGGCAAATTTAGCATTAAGTTATTTTCGAACCAATCTTTCAAGGTCAGTCCATCCATTTCGTCGTGGTAGTCCTGAGTATTTTTCTTTACCAAAAACGTGAGCTCTGCTCCATCAACAAATCCACTGGTAGATCCTGCGTGCAATAAAACGAACCGTACACCACGAGCTGTTGCACGGTTGGAGCTTTTAATCCTGTTGTCAGACCACGGCCAAAAGCATCGTGGTGAGATGTAATTGGTTTATCAACCCATTCTTTTTTCACACTGTGTCCGATATTTACCCATGATTCATCCAAATACACTATGTTGTATCCCTCTGCACGGTATTTACGAATTGTGCGTAAATAACCATGACGCCACGAGATGATTTCTGGTTTTTCAATCAAAATTGAATTTCTGCCACGTTTTATAAACACAAAATCCATATCACTCAGCAAGCGATGTAGCGTGGCCCGTGAAAAGTTGGGCAAAGTTTCTTCGACATTTACAACAGCTAATATGGTGTTTATTGCTGGTGGTATGTTGTCACGAACAAAATGATGAACTATTCTACGAATTTGGCTCCTGACATCTTCATGGTACTTGTTGTCACGAGAATTAATAACCTTTCGACCTAATGCGAAACAGAGTCTTTTCGCAAAGACCACTCATTTCTGACACTTTCCTAATTACACTTGATACAGAATCGTTGTTATCCTGATTAAAATGATAATTAATAATATTCGTTAGTATCTGCTTCTCTGAAAGTTTCACAGCTTTTCCACGTTTCCATTGAACAATTTCCTCCATTTTGCGATAAAAATTCGGCGTCAAATATAACAATAGCCAACAACAGAAAATAACAATAATTGCCAACAGCAAATCACAACAACAGCCACCAACAAATAATAACAAAACAGTAACAGTACATCCAAGATGGTACAAATAATCGTAACTCGAGTATGTTTACGCCCTCCGAAGAAAAAGTAAAGACTAATTAAGGCCCTGGATGTATCAAGCTTTTAAACATATGCTGTACAAGAATTACTCTAATTGCTTCTTAATTACTGAATAACTTAGAAGAAAGTATTTGCAGTTGATATCAACCAAAATTACAAATTCCTCACACATAATTAGCACCGCAGGGACATAAATAAAATTTTAAATTTGGCAGTTAGTAGAAATTACCGGAATTATTTTAAAGTTTGAAACAAATGTTTATTTA